>NW_014542924.1:1263211-1265167 GCF_000741045.1 Vigna radiata var. radiata | reverse complement strand
TCTAGACTACTTGGCCCAAAATACAAGGCCCAAAATTATTCCAACTCTACTAAATCTTCATGATGGCTTTAGATGGCCTAAGAGAAAGAATATAGGTCTATCTTCCATAGATGTCTCCAACTCTTCATGAATGTGCTAGGTCATGGGAAGGGGTATGCCATCCTTCCCTCCCTCTTGAAAAAGATTTGTCCTCAAATCTTCTTGTTCTTTTATGAAAAAAACCTTTTTTTTTATTATTGGTTATTTTAAGTATCTTTCCGCCAGGATCAAAGATCCATATGCAAGTGTCATCAAACTCAAAACCAATAATCTTATGAGCCACAAACAACATGTATCTATATGAATGATTTAAATAAGACCTTATGCTAATTTTAAAAGAATTTACTTGAAAGCTTTGAAGGTCTACTCCACAAAATTGTTTTTGTTTACTTTGAGTTAATTGTATCCTAAAAGGTAACATCAACTCAAAGTTTGATTTGGAAAAATTTGAGGAGTTAAAAATAGTGGGAGGTGAAAAAGAAGTNGAAATTTCAAAAGTAAAAAATGGAGTTATGAAAGATGGTTGGATGTATTGAGAAAAGTTCAAGGATTGGAAAACTCCCCTCATCATCTTAGTCTCAACCTTAATTATGGGAGTGGTAGGGTGCTTTAGTAACTCTTCCTCTTCTTCTTTTATCTCAATCTCTTCTTTTTCTCTCTTTTCTTTCTCATTCCCTTCTTTTATCTTTTTCTCTTCATACTTTCTTCTTCTTTCCTCCTCATTTTTCTCTCTTCTTACTTGCTCCTCTCTCTCTCTTTGTTCTTTCTCCCTTTTCTCATGCTCCTCTTTCTCCCTTTGTTCTTTCTTCCTTCTTTTGTCTTCCTCTCTTCTTCTCTTCATATTCCTTAAATCCTTTTGGATTTTTTCTTGTTTTTCATTAAGAATACTAAGCTCTTCTTCAAACTTAGCAAGATACTCTTCTATTTCAATTCTTTCTTTTTCTTTGAGAAGGGTTTCTTGCCTTTGCCAAATTTTAAGTGGCTTTAGCTCTTTTGCTAAATTTTTCAAAGTGGGTTTTACAACCTTACTAGAGTCACTTCCAATTTCATAGGAATTAGTCTTAGACATCCTTAAAGGTTTTCAAAAATATGCAATGCAACAAACAAATACTTAAATTTCAAAGAAAGTTCCTTAAGAGATTTANGGAGGCAAAAGACACCCAAGTTCACTTCCAGGAAAGGGAGGTGAATCACAATGGATTGCTTAAATACCAAGCCTTTCCTAGCCAAAGTTTACCTTAGGCACTCTTGAACCAAATTTCTNAAANGGAACTAAAGTNGAAATTAAAGTTGACACACACTAAGCTATCACAATTAAAGAAAGCAAATAAACTAGCTATGCGACCTAATGATTAAGTTAGAAGAACTTTGGTTCCTCCAACCAACCAACTACAAACGAAATTTACTATGAAATAAAGGTTCTTGTTAGGAGATGGGATTGAGCACCAAAGACTCCCCCAAGACACCTAACAAGCCCATGAGTTAAAATAGAAGAAAAAGAAGAAAGATTACAAAGCCAAAAATTACAACCAAATCAAAGCTACCTCCCAAGGTGTTTCTCTCCTTTCTTTTGGCTACTACTCTAGACTTCAAGCTCCCTTTGGGTCTCCGCCACCTAGAAGGCTACCTCCAAGATATTGGATCACCTCACAAAGAGAACCTACACCACACAAAGTAACCAAAGCCGAAATTGTGCAAGAAGAAACAAGGGATAAAAGCAATAAAAAGGTCCAAAATCAAGAAAGGCTTTGCAAAAGGAATTTAATTATGACAAAACTAAGAAAGCCAAGAAGACAAGCAAGAAATTAAAGGTTAAGAAAGAAAGGTTAGCACTCAAAAGAAATCCTAATGAAAGGTTCTAGAATAGATTCACAAAACAAAAATTACTAGAAGAAAAGTGGGTGGTTCTTGTCTTTT
>NW_014542924.1:1256969-1261821 GCF_000741045.1 Vigna radiata var. radiata | reverse complement strand
GACATGTGGCCACTACCTATGGAAAAACTCTCCATTCCTAGAGTGCCACATGGCCACTAACTAAGAGGAAAACTCTCCAATGGGAAGCCTCCACATCTCTAGGACGAAATCTTGCTCCCTTGTCCTCTAAGCTTAGCCAAAATGTTGACCCCTTGGTCAACACACCCATTTTGGACATCCAAGCATAGTCAACTTTGGGCCTTGACCCTTTGTTGACTTGTTTGGTCAAAATCCTATTCTACTTGGCCCAAAATACAAGGCCCAATTGAAATCATACACTACTAGGCCCATAATACAAAGCCCAAATAAAATCTAGACTAATTGGCCCATAATACAAAGCCCAAATAAAATCTAGACTACTTGGCCCATAATACAAAGCCCAAATAAAATCTAGACTACTTGGCCCAAAATACAAGGCCCAAAATTATTCCAACTCTACTAAATCTTCATGATGGCTTTAGATGGCCTAAGAGAAAGAATATAGATCCATCTTCCATAGATGTCTCCAACTCTTCAAGACTCTTAAAAGATTCTTTAACCTGTTTGCCTTTCATGTAAGCACTACAAAAGATTGTATCATTGAATGATACTTCCAACAATCCTTTAACGAGATCATGGCGTTGCAACTTTAAGATTCGTCTCATGCTTGCGTGTCCACAGTTATTATGCCATGTTACTGCCTCATCTTTCATAGATTCTAGACATGAAACACTTTGAGACTAAAATTCATCTGGGTTTATTTTATACAAGTTACCTCTTTTGTTAGTTGTATATATTAAGGAGTTATTATTATCTAATACCCTAGATTGGCCTTTTTCAATTGAGTTATGCTAAGCAGATTATGTTTAAGTCCATCTATTAACAAAAAATTATGGAGGGGGAAAGGTTTGTACCTATCTTTCCAATTCCTATGATTTTTCCTTTTTGGTTTCCTCCAAATGTGATCGATTCTTCTTTCTTGTCCCTCAGCTTTAGGAACATACACTTTTTTCCTATCATATGACATGAGCAGCCACTGTCCATGTACCATGACAGGGCTTGTCTATCGGTCATCAAACATAGTTGCACAAGGAATTATTTGACTCTTAGGTACCCATAACAAGTTGGGTCCTCACTTGTTAAATACATACATTTTCTTCTTTTTAGAAGGCAATGTATATATTATTATTTGTCTTAGTGAAAATAATAAGGTTAGTTTTACTATTGTGTTTTGTGTTTAGTTTTCTATATCTTACACCTTGTTTGTTTGATAGATGCTTACTTTCTTTCAATAAACGATCTATCCTAGCATTTCCCTTGATAACGGTTGAAATATCGTTATTTTTATACTTAATTTTGATACTTAATGCACCCTTTTTTACTTAGAAACTTGCTTGAACTCATGATTATGTTTTAGTTTTGTGAATAAGAGAGTTGAGGATATACTATATGATTTTATCATTAAATTCCCTTGATTTTGTAGGTTATTGAATGATTTGAAAGAAGGGTTGAAGTATCAAGGAGTTGGAATGTAGAAAAGTCAACTAAAATGCACAAAAGTCAACTGGTAAACTAGAAAAGTCAACCAGTTAACAAGAAAAGTCAACTAGTCAACCAAAAAAGTCAACTAGTCAAACATAATGGTGAAAGTCAAACAGAGTATAGAAAAGTTGCGCTGAGCGGAAAAATGGCGTTCAACGCCATTTTTAGTACTAGTTTTTCACTGTTTTTCGCCTGGGTGCCAACGTTGAGTGTTATTTTGAGTGTCGTACCTACCGTTGAGCGGTATTTTAGCGCTGAGCCCCATTTACATGGACCTGCGCTAGTTTTTCTGTTATTTTTATGATCTATTTTGGACCTAGACCCGTTTTTTGTTATTTTTCTGCCCTATTTAAAGACTTGGACACCCTAGAGAATGTATCTTTTGATGGCTTAAGCACAAAACCACATTTTTCACCCCTTTGGGGCAGATTTGGGGATGTGAGAGCTCTCCACTTCTCTTTCTTGGGTTTTATCTCTTCCATTCCATTGTACGCTTGGTTCTTCCATGATGATGGAGAACAAATCTTATTTGTTACTGGGAAAGATGTAACCTACAAACTCTATTGTATTTGAATTGATTCTTGTTATTGATATATGCTTCTTTCATTAATTATTAGAGATATTCTTCTTTGGTCAAATGCTTGTGATATTTTATGATTTGTAAATATCACGAGATTTCGTACTCCTAGGGTTGGATGATTTGGAGATGTGACAACTCTCCTTTTCTCTCCCTAGGATTATTATCAAGAGATATCTTACAAATCACGATCTGGGGAATTCTCAAGGGAGCAATATTACCTAGACAGAGGGATAGGAAGACTGGTTGCCTTTAAGCTTTTGTGTGAATGTAATGCATGATTAGTTGCTAGGGATACAAGACATTGTGAAGTAGTAATTAGGAGTAGGCTTTCTTCACCGAGACATCGAGTTGAAAGTAAATTAGAAAGTGGAATTAACATTAATGAAGAAGATGAATTTGTTTATGCATGAGAGTGATTAGGTGAAATCTAAACCCTAACAACATATTCATCTCATAATATCAACATCATCCATTCACTTTTATGTTTATCCTCAATTGATCAAATTGTATTCATGTTTATTTTTCCGCACTTTGCATTCAAAAACCCCAAAATATTGTTCTTATAGTCTTAATTGGTTAAGCAAAAGCACAATTGTTTAGTGTCGTTAGTCTCTTGGGAAAACGATACTTGGTCTTACCATTTTATATTACTTGATATGATTCAGTACACTTGCCAGAGTATTAACACCCCTCAGGTGTTCTACTTAGTATTGTAGTGAGGGTATCATTTTCATGCCTAAGGGATTCTATATGTTTTATGTTTTTTGCTACTGTTATATCTTTTACAAGTTTCTTATTTTGTAGCCTAGTTTCTTCCTTATCCTGTTCTGAGACACTCAATTCTATCATAACATTCATAATCTTTTGATGTAGTACCTTTACATTATCTTTAGATGTAGTTACTTCCTCTTTTAACTAATGATTTATCATGACTTTTATAAATGTAGTTTTCGCAATATGTTTTATATAATTCATTTTGGAATAATTGTATTATATAATCTATTTTAAGTTATAGTTATTTTTAGTAATTTCATCTTATGATTTTTTTTTTCAATAACTCATTTTCAAATAAACTAGAAGAAAAATTCATATTACTGATAGTCAAAATCCATCAATAATGCATAAAATTTGTTGGTAAATTAGAATTGTCGACGACTTATCAAGGTAAAAAATCCATCGGTAAAAGCGTTGTGAGTAAATTTTACATATAGATTTTTTGATCCGTAGGTAATTATCGATGGAAAAATTTGTTGATAAATTTAACGGTAATTACTAACGAAAAATCTGTCAATAAATCCATCGTTAAATTTATCGGTAAATATTGTGATTTGGTTCATCTTCTTCTCCGCTCTTCTTCTTCTTTCTTTTATTTTTATCCAAGGTCCAGTCCTTGATTTCTTTTTTTTTCTCGAACCAAAAACCCCAGCATTTGGGGTCCTACTCTCGGAAGAAGCATTCTTCCTTTTCTTAGTTGAAGGTTCGATTCAGTAGGGAACCCTCTTCTTCTTCCTTTTCTCTTCTATTATCTGGCTCTTGATGTGAGGAGGGGAGGCACCACTACTTCTTCCCTCCGTTCTGGGTGGTTCGCAATGAGGAGGGATTGGGTTCAACACGACACCTCAACAAAATCAAGATCTCTGTTCATCGGCATCCTCGTAGGGTGGGGATCGCAAAGTCTTCTCCTTTAAAGCAACTTGCGACGATGGACGCAAGTTCAAATTTGGCAGCACATGAGTGCAAAGCGTAACAACGATCGACGAAACGACGACAACACGTTGCAAGGGGTTACTGACGACGATGCTCGCAGTGGTGCATCGCGTTTTGGGATGAAATGCGTTGTTGATTTTTGTTGGTTGTTGATTTATAAGAGAAGAAGGAAGTTTCTCGCATATGAAGAAGACGTGCGAGAAAGAGAGAATAAATAACCCTGTCTCGTAGAAAGAAAGAAAAAATGGTTTATCGACAAATTTTCCTTCGATAATGTATATTCTATTTACCGACAAATTTTATTGACAAACTTTTTCGTGAAATATGCATTATTAATAGTTTTGTTTATTTACGAAAACATTTGTCAATAAGTGAAAAATGGGCGAGAAAATTCTCACTCTTTTTACTTACGGATTATCGATGGAAAAATTCGTTGATAAGTAAAATATGCATTACCAATAAATATTTTGATGAAAAAACCTGTCGATATGTGAAAAAATGGACAAGAAAGTTCTTGCCCTTTTAGCCAACAAATTACCAATGAAAAAATTCGTCGATAAGTAAAATACGCATTTGAGACGAATTTTTTGATGGAAAAACCCGTCGATATGTGAAAAAATGGGTGAGAAAGTTCTTGCCCTTTTAGCCAACAAATTACCGATGAAAAAATCTATCAATAAGTAAAATACGCATTTGAAATGAATTTTCTTTTAAAAAAAATTAATTGGTAAGTAAAATATGTATTATGAACGAATTTTCTTATAATTTTTTTTGTCGATAACGCAAGAATTTTTGTAATAATATTATATAACTTATTTTTTAAATGATTATATCATATAACTCATTTTTAAGCTTATAATGATTATATTATATATTTTTTATTAGCCGTATTCACTAGTGCAGCGAGGGGATTTTACCGCGATTATTTTTCACTATAGGTCGCGGTTTACGAACCGCGGTATATTCAGCCGCGGTAGTAAGTCAAAGACTTTAGGCCGCGGTTACAACCGCGGTATATAAGTTCCGCAATATGCCGCGGTTGTC
>NW_014542924.1:1252986-1256839 GCF_000741045.1 Vigna radiata var. radiata | reverse complement strand
GTCATTAAATATTTTTGCCTGACGTGAAGTCAAAGGGGCTGTTGACTTGGGTATATGCCGCGGTTATGTGGGGAACCGCGACATATAAGTTCAATTTATTTACGAAAGTGCCACCGCGCAGCATTATGCTGCGGTTTCTGGTGAACCGTGGCATAATGTGCGCTGTATAAACCCTTTTTTTTACTAGTGATTACATATTTTATTTTCAAATCAAATGGTTGTTTAATAATTATTTTTGTCATATTGTAACATATAATTCATTTTAGAATCAATAATTAATAGTATTTTAAAATATGTTTTATTTTTAAATAGTTTTATTATATACTTCTGTAAGTTAGGTTTTGTTTTATTAAACTTTAAATGCGTGTTAGATAGAGTATGTAATCACAAAATAAAAAACAAAATTAGATGAGAAGAGGAAAAAAAAAAACTAAAAGTAGACATGTCATTTTAATTCATTATTGGTCAGTCCTAACTCTATTTAAAGCTAAACTTCATTTTAGTGTCTCAATTGATGGAAAGCTTTCTTAAAGTCTCTGGTCCTAAAAGTCTTGAGTGGAATGGGTTGAGATATCCTTAGGGTAGATTTAGTTTCCATTTTCGATCAATTCAAGGAATATGGAAAGTTCTCACTGAAACTTTCTCTTCTCACCCTAGTTTGACACATTAAGGAATGGTTTAAACCTCCATGAACCTTGTTGCGAACCTCGTAATATTTGTGCTTTCCTCCACTAAGACCTCATCAAATCTATTCTTCATAAACACCACCAATTTTGGTTTTGTTTCCATATTTCAATTCTGATAAATCTTATTTTTCCTTTGTTTTAATTTTTGTTGAGTGTTGCTTTTCTACTTCAATGGTGGCCAAAATTCATTTCTTACACCCTTTTGAGGGAAAGTAGTGGATTCAATCATTGTAAAGATTTTTTTACTACTCTAAGGATTGAGGTTTTGTAGTTTTTGCAATCAAATTTTCTTAAAGGTTTACTTCTTTTTTTATTAAATTATTTTGGATATGTTTATTAAATGTGAAGAGTGGTTATTTTTAATTTTGGTTCAAAAAGTTTCGTAGATAGGGAGATGATTGTTGGATGTTAGTGAAGAATGTGTTATTATTAGAGCTGTCAACGTTTTATTTGGCCCCAAGGCCAACCCTGGCCTTCGTTTCCATTAGCCCATTATTTTTGACCCACATTAAAGGGGGCTTTTCTAAAGCCCCTGGCCCCCACAGCCCCCAAAAAATGGGTTGAGATCTAATTAGGGTCGGGTCAGCCCTAACCCCCAAATATTTCAGTTTCTACTCTAAAGTCCCGTAGCCCCATCAAGCTATTCTTTTTCGAGATTGACTTATTCTCTGACCAAACACTTGCTTAAGAGGTAGCAACCGTAGGTCGACGACAGACGGCAGTACAAAGTCGACGGCAGACGACAGCAGACGACGGTGCATGGTGGACGGCAACATACGGTGAACGACAGAACAAAGTAGAATTAATGACACTTTGACAGCAGCGGTGGTACAAGCGGCGAAGAAGAATCAAGGTTAACTTCTTTCAAATACTTTTCATGTTTTTTCTAAAGATTGTTGTGACCCAGTTGAAATATTCTACTTTGGAGTTGATGAGTTGAGGAAATGGAGTGACGAGAAATGTATTAGTGTGGAAGAGTTTAGTATTAAAGAAATAAAAATGCAGTAGGAATAAAAAGAGGGAGAGACAAAATAGGATTTACTGGTTATGGTTGTGAAAAGAAAAGATGGGAGAAGGTGGGCTGTGAGAGGAGGGGAGGTTTACATGATTTTGAGATATAGGAAAAAGAATTTTGAGAACTATTCAATTTAGAGTTTGGTATTTTGGACATCCGAGAAGGACTCTAATTTATAGTCTGAATTTGATGTTGATGCTGATGAAGTGAGGTTTGGCTGTTTGACTATTCAATCCAAAATCCAAATCATTTAGAATAATTCGAGGGAAGGCTGTGATCTTCTCACAGATAACAATTGAATAAACCATTATTATCAATTTCATCCATCACTATATATATATATATATATATATATATATATATATATATATATATATAATATCATGTTCCTAAGCTTATTATGCTACCAAATATGAATTGTAATGATTGGAGATAACTTGAACCACCAATATGAAGTTACTTTCAATCCAAACACTATATCATCCTTTCTCACACCCAATTTCAAAAGCTGGAATTTTATCCTGAAATAAGCTTCAACAATTAGTAAGACTAGAGCACTATAAACAACTTTATCAATGTACACTTCATACTAAAACAAGGTGGAGATAATAGAAAGAACTTTGATGAATGGAGACTTTGATGATGAATGGATCTATAATGTAGAGAAATTAATTTGATAAAATAAAAGTGTAGTAATAATGAGAGTAAGTGGTCCCAGTAAGAGTTTAGATGAAAAGTTTGTATCAGTTGTAATAATGGGTAGGTACTGTGATTTTAGAAAGGGAAGGTTGCAGGTTTCTTTTCATTTTCAGAGTGTAAAGCAAAGTGCATGAGGAGTGTGGTAAGATTCTTGCCTAAGGAAGGTATCTTGCATGGAGAGAATAATGGGTTGGGTGAAATAGGCTTTCAGTTTCTTCTTCTATGGTGGGGATTGATGGTTTTAGTAGAAACTAAATGGAGGAGAGATTAAGACTATATAAGAGAAGGAAGGAGTGAGTTGTGCGGCATTATCAGTACAATTGATGTAGCTTCAANCCTTCTTGAGGAACATAATCAGCAGAAATCCACTGGCACGGTCTGCAGATTGGATAGAATAGGTGAAATTCTTGAAATTGTGTTCAGGGAATAGGACAGGTATTTTTCTNTTTTTGTGTTGTCATTTTATGATAACTTTTTTTTTTGTGGATTTTTGCATTTCTATGGATTATATCCAAAATAAGGAAATAAAGCACTTGTTACGTTGAAGTGAAGTAACTCTTCTAAAATTTTAATTACATAATATAACAGTAAATTAGACTTTGTTGATCATGGTATAATTCAATTATTTGTTGTAGCTTATACTTTTGGATGTTTTGGTGCCGTCAAAACAGGCGATTCCTGATTCAATAGCAGGACTGCAGAAGCTTGTGGAGCTGGATGTTTCATCTAATGTTTTAGAGTCTCTGCCAGATTCCATTGGATTGCTAGTTAATCTAAAGATCCTTAATGTGTCAGGGAACAAGCTAACTTCTCTTCCCGAATCCATTGCCCTTTGCAGGTCTGTTTCTTCTTCATTCTAAAATTAAAGCTTCCTAGATAATATAAATCCGTTTTTGTGTCTTTACCTAATAGTTCAAGTGTTGGGGATAATTAGTTCATATATACGTGGTTGTAGTAAATTCTCTGATACACTATTTTTAACATACTTTCTATTATTGATTAAAATTTATTGAAAAGTACACTAATCATGATTTAAGTTTATTAAAAACGAGATGGACTAACAAAGTTTATGATTTCCAAAAAAGATTTGGTCAATAGTAAAAGGTTATTGCCAGTACTATATATAATATCATAATACCCTTGAACTCTTGCAGTCTGCATTCTTTGTATTGAATGAGTGGGATATTCTTTTTTTTTTCTGATTAAGATAACATTCCTTTTTTAGTTTTATAGGACTTACATTAATTTTTCATTTATCTATGCAGTTGTGTGCAATAGTTTTTATATATGGACCACCTTAAGAGTAATCCCTTAACTTTGGTTGATGATNTTGCATCTGAAACTCCTGGTCCATCTGAGAGTGCTACCACTAATAAAAAAGAAGTCTCAAATGTTTGGAATTTTTTCACAAAAATAGGAAAAGATGAGGATGGCATTGAAAAGGTTGCATGCA
>NW_014542924.1:1240106-1250391 GCF_000741045.1 Vigna radiata var. radiata | reverse complement strand
TTTTCCTTTATGTTATTTATTCTCCCCGATTGGTGGGGAAGTATAGGCCAAGATGGGGATGACGGATGAGTTTGAGACTTCTTTGCAAGTGTTAAGAGGATTTGACACTGACATATCTGTTGAAGTTTATGAAATTAAGGTATTTTTTTGGGTCATTGTTGTGTGGCTAAATTTTTCCAGGTGCAACTAAGATTTTGGAATGTGTTTTGAAACATGCANTGCTCATCATTTTGCTTTTCTAGAGATCTGTGGCTTCAACAGGAAAAAGAGCTGCAATCCGATTTGCAGACCTAAAGAGGAAAAGATATTGGTTCCCTTTAATGGTATAATATGATGTTGTATAATTTCTTTTCTAAATCCTTTCTTCCCAGCACTTATTGTCATTTATCCAAAAAGTCAAGCATTCTTTGCTAACTGAGGTCATACAGGTTGGTATTGGATTACTTGTTCTTCAGCAATTATCTGGCATCAATGGAGTTTTGTTCTATTCAACCACCATCTTTGCAAACGCAGGTTTAGACACCTATTAACTGTTAAATTATATTTAATTTTGGTTGACAATTTTATTGGTTGGGGTTGAGGATGTGGTCGAAAGTGGCAGGAGGGTGATTGGTGTTCAATAATNTGTAGGGTGAAGGGAGTTTTAAGCCTTCAAATACTCAAAATTCCTTTACATGAAGTATAACATGGTTTGAGATGTTAGATATATGTTGGAAATTGTAACTGAATATCATAAAATCCACTTCATTAGTTCATTTCACTGCTCAGCTGATTTTAATGTTCAATGATTTGTTTGACTGAAAGGAAAGCAAAAATGGCCAATTCTGATTTACTTCANTTATCTTTTTTTGGTCGAGTTTTCATACTTGGTAACAAAAACTGGTTTTTGGATTTAGATTACAGTTGTAATGCCTCCCGGATTTGAGTTGCTCCTAATATGGTGTCTGATTTATGTGTTGTAACAGGAATTTCATCAAGCGATGCTGCTACAGTTGGACTTGGAGCCATTCAGGTTGCATAGTAAAGCCTAGACTACATATCATGTTTAACGTGAATATAATTATTTTGAGTTCTGTTCTTATTATCAGCTTTCTCTTTTCAAGTCATAGCAACTGGAATTGCAACGTGGCTAGTGGACAAAAGTGGTCGGAGGCTGCTTTTAATGGTGAGTATGAAGCAAAATTCATTCTGTTATCACCGTTTTCTATTATGTTCCATACTAAAATATGGTTAAGTTAAATGAAATTTGATCTCTTATCACTTTTGCAGATATCTTCATGTCTAATGACAATTAGCCTTGTCATTGTTTCAGCAGCATTTTATCTAGAGGTTGGTAATAGTAATGGTACTATCTTAATTAATTTCTAGTATATTTTTTTCACTTTAGTAATTGAGCAGTTTGGGTGTTTTTTCCTGGAAACATGTAATAGAATTATGATTGTTTGGCTTTGATTTTCCTTTGAATTTAGAACNTGTCTTAATNTGTATTGTATAAAATGACTTCAGTTTGGAAAATGGAATATTTATTTAATCATGTTATTTATCATATATTGGATGCAGAACAATTATATACTATATTCGATGCTTATGCACTTGAGATTATGCACTTCAGTTTGGCTTTTTTTAGTAGTAATCTTAGACTTTTCCAACTTTGATTAAATTGTGTTTAGTATAGTGTTAATTCTTAGTAATGATTTTTATTCAATCGGTGTAGGTGCTATTTTGATTATGCAATGCTTAGAGGAGAATTGGGCATGAGTTGCTATGAAAGTTTGTAAGTGTAGCTGNTGTAAACANTAGTTAAGTGGCTGCAACGCTGGAATTTTGCTGCCATGGTGGAATTAATCAAGTGGATGATGTTCTGAAGTGTAATTGCTTTCATTATGCACCTCTATANTTAGTTTATCTATGTTTATTCTCATTGCTTACTGTTTTGGGAGATTGACAGATAAATGGAAAGCATTCAATAGCCATAGTTTTTTTGTGAACATGTAGTAATTGAAAGGCTTGGATGTTAAGTGTTTTTTTTCTCTGTAAAAATAGAATTTATTATTGAATATTTAGTTTTTTTTAATAAAAAAGAAAGCCCATGGGCTGGCCCTGACCCACAGGGTTTTGGGGCTTTTTAGCCCCTGGGGCTTTTTTAATAAAGAGCTTTTTTGGCCATGTGGGCTTTTTTGGCCCCAACCCACATGGGCTAGGGCCAGGGCCTATTAGAGGGGCCTAATTGACAGCTCTAGTTATTATAGAAGTTAGAAACATTGTAAATGAGATAATTGTTTAGTTAAATGAGTTTTTATAATGCTATGATTTATCCTCTTTCAATGATTTGTGGTTAAAATCAGGTACCATCTATGAATATAATCTTGAGATATTTTGTTCGTTGCAAGTATTTTATAACAACAAATGAAATAAGGTGTTTTGGTTTGAAGTGCATATAGGATGTTATACTCTATCTTTTAATGTCAAGCATATGCATAACAATGGCGAAGTGTTCGAGGATTATTGGATTTAAATGCACCAAATATCAGATACTGGTGATTTTGGAACACAAAAAGTTTGTCAGCTTATAACAACATTGTTGTTTTTAAAGGATGCATTGCTCCATTCGTTGTGTATGACACACCAAATTTCCCTAAAGTGGTGTAGTTCAAAATTAAAAATTTATTGTGAGATTTTTCACATAGTTTTCCGATATATGTGACTAAGTGGATGACATGATTCTTTTATGATAGCAATTGTTATTGATTAAAGTTGGTTATTGCATGCCTTTTTTGCAATTGCATGATGTTGGCAAACGGTCTTAAGGTAATCAACCACTAATGTATCTTATTATAGCTAGCATTGGGAAGGAATTATTTTGGTCTCATTCACTTTGAGTTTAAAATCCCTAGGTTTTTCCAAGTTATCTGATTACTATTTGTTAGATGATTTGCTCCACTGATCTATTTGAAAATATGCAATGACGTGGTTTTTAACTAATTTGATGTATCTTACGTCCCAATAGTCAGTTTTGTTGCATTTATTCTTCTTTTCATAGATTACAAGAGTATTGTCATCATGTTAGCCTGACAACTCATGCTAATTTCAAAACATTTGTAAAGTCAGCTAGAGTAGATTTCTATCCTCTGGGTGGTGATCCTTGTGTTTTGGCAAAGATGTAAGAGATCTCATTCAATACTTCCATTAATGTCTAATCATTTATTCTCAGTCTACTTGTACTTTTTAATACTTTTAAGGTATACTGAGTTTTCATATTTCAAGATTAAAATTATCGAATGGTCATTATGTTTATAGATGAATATCAATTTGGTCTTTTTTTTTTAAGTTATCTCAATTAAGTCTTGAATTTTGAAAATGTGATGCAATTTGATCATTTATGTTAAACTAATAACGTTAACTCAATGCCACATGTTAGATGGGACTTTTTTTATTTTTTATTTTTAATTTTAATTTAAAAATAAATTGCTACGTGTTAAATAAGGATTCTACTACATGACAAAGATAGTGTGAGATGATAATAATAATGTCACGTGTCATTATTGAAGTAAATGTCATGTAAAAAAATCTCAATTTAATTCTTTTATTTCTATCTGTTCTCACTTTTGTCCTATTTTTTTTTAAATTGTAACAATTTTATCCCTTTCTAAATTAAGATAATTTAACTTTCATATACATGTATAATAATATATTCATTACAGTAGATATTTTTATTAAATATTTTTAACAATATTAAAGTTATATTTTACATTGAACTTTATTGAGATTTTGTTTCAAATATTTATATATTAATAATTTCTATACAAATTTAGATTTGGTTTAAAAATAACAATACTATAAATTTAAATATAAAATTTTAATTTATAAAAATTTAAAATAAATATATTTAAAATTTAATAAATAAATTCAAAAAAAATTCAATGTAAAATATTAATTTAAATAAACTTAATATTATTAAAAATATTTTTAAAAATATTAAGTTTATTTAAATTTATATTTTATATTTTATTTAAATAGACTGGGTTTGCCTGATTTGTCATCTCTAATAAATTTTATAATTATTATAATGATAGTTTTATTAAAATTCACATTTTTATTAATATTTTTAATAAGATTAAGTTTATTTACATAAATATTTTACATTGAATTTTATTTAAATTTTAAATATATTTATTTTAAATTGTTATAAAAATATTTTAAAATTTTATATTTAAATTTATAATATTGTTATTTTTAAACCAACTCTAACATTTGCATAAAACTTATTAATATATAAGTATTTCAAAAAAAAAATTAAATAATTCAATGTACAATATAAATTTAATATTGTAAAAATTATATCATAAAAATATCAATTTTAATGAAAATATCATTATGCATCAATATAAAAGTTAAATTTGACGTTAATTTAAAGAGGGATAAAATATCTCCAATTTAAAAAAAAAAAAAGACTAAAGTGTGACCAAATACAAACAAAATGACTATATTGAGATTTTTCACATAACACTATATAATGACACTTGTCATTATCACTGTCACATTACACTATCTCTATCATATGATAGGATCCTTATTTGTACATGATAGTTTTAAAAAAAAAAGAAAAATTTTAAAAAATTTAAAAATAAAATCACTGACACATAATATTGAGTAAACATCATTAGTTTTATATTAATAGTAGGGTCAAAATTGCATCATATATTTAAAATTAAAAACTCAATTGAAACAACTTTAAATAAAATGACCGAATTAAGATTCGTTCAAACATAAGGATGATCGAAAGATTTTAAGTTATACGATAAATTATCTAAATTTCCAAGTGTTAAACTCATCAATGCAAAATAGATACTCTATCGTATCTTGCTTGCCTATAACCTAAAGCATATATAAAATAGATAAGGATGTATTATGTATGATGGCTATTATTACTACCAAGGAAAAAAAATACAAGTTTTTGGATTGTATCTTATTATAACCACTAATGTATCTTATTATGTATCATCTTTATTGAAAGGAAAACAACATTTTATTATGAATATTTTCATGTATAGAGTAGCTCCTTATTTTACCCTTTTCAATGGCTAACATTGACTTTTTGCTGGGTTGTTTTGTTTCAATTGTTGTTGTGACCAATAGCTAGGATTTCAGTTACAGAAAGTTCTTCTCCTCAGCTTACTTTTGCTATTTTGCATCAATTTATGAAAAATCAACTTTATTCCATAGACTTTTTTAATAAGAGATTCTTTTAGTTTTGTGGACTTTTTTATTCCCAACTCAGATGAACTAAGGACTTAATCCTATGATACAGATTTATTTGGCAGTTGATTGGTAAAAGTAAGTTAATATTTATTTTTTGAATAATTCGTACACTACAGTTTACCCTGGCATATTATTCTTATTGTTAGGTGTTGAAACGTCCTCTTTTAAAGTCCAAGAATATTGAATGAAACATCATCTTTTAACCAATTATAAATTATATACCTGCCATTTTATCAAAAATGAAAAATAAATACACCTTGAAAAAAAAAACTAAAGAAACATATTAGATTTTATAAGCAGATTAAATGCGTAAATAAATCTGAGAAAAATTAATATCAAGAGGATAAATATCAATCAGTTATAATAAATTTATATAATTCATCTTATTTGGAGAAATTTATAACTCACTCTAAGTTCCGGACATTAAATATTTCATGTTTTTAAATCACTATTAAATATTTTTTATGGATTAAATTACCAAAATGATTATTTTTAAATAATTTATTCGATTTTATTTTTTTAAATGTTAGCCTATATTGAACTGGAGAGAAGTAGGGACCAGCTACATATTGGGCAAATTGGACTCGTCTTGTAGTTAGTTTGCCCCACTCCCCACCTAATTTTTGGCCCGCATTCAGAAGAGCTTTGACAGGAGAGAATTCACATAACCATTCCCTACCTAATTTATTTATTTATTTTACGTAAGGGAAGTTTAAACATCATATTGTGTGATATTTTTAATGATATATAACTTAGTTTTTAAAATATTCACAAGCCTTGTTTATATTAATATTAATTACCTGAGTACAGAAAAGGATACTAGTAGATCTTTAGAAAAAAAAATTATGTAGAATTTAGAGTGTTAAATATAAAAAATGTTAAAATTAAATAAATATTATTATTATTTTTTGTGTAAAAATTGGGAGTGAAAGCTTTCAAATAAAATAACTAATGAAGTTTCTTTGTTTCGATAGGAATAATATCTGTTTTTATTTTAAATTAAATATAGAGGTAGAATGAGTATGTATATATTTGTTTCATTTTTATTTTCCTACAAGTTTCAATATTTATCTCATAAACTTATTTTAAATTATTAAAATAGTTTTAATTTTTATTTAATATAAAATATTATATCAGCTCTTTAATCTTTTAACTTGGTAATTTATTTATAAGTGGTTTGATATTTTTGTAATATTTTAATTTAATAATATATAATTATTAAAAGGAACATCACACATAAAGGAACGAAAAAACAAATAACTCAAAGAAAATATGAATATAATATCAAATATACATATTTTTACAAAGTTTTATACAAACTCCTTATGATAGATCATCTGCCACTTTCACCATACAATCGTCTTCCTTTACACAAGTATGAATCATTATTAGAATTCAGGATAGCTTTATAAGATAGAACATTCCTTAACTCAATTGCACACACTAAATATATGCTACCATAAAATCTCCTTACAAGATCTATAAAATTACGCCAAACACATACAATGCTCATAACCAATACCAACTCATCATCATCATAATATCATACATGCATAAACATCATATATAGTCATAATCATGTTATTCATCCATAAAACGTCAAAACCCATAATAAACATACATAGAACTCATAGTAAATTACTTCCAATAAGCAAAGATTAGAAAAAAAAACAGAAAACCACATTAATGCACCTACTAACGCTTAGTGCAAAACCACTTGCAAAAGGAGCGCCCAACGTTAGCTTTGATGCTCAGTATCAGAGCACTCACAAATTGTCTCACTTTAGCGAGACTAACATGTTGCTTAGTGAATTATGAGGAAACAAGTTTCGAACTTGCAAAGAAAAGTGGTGTTTAACGATATTTTGTCACCGCTCAATGCCATACCATTCACATTTTTTGGTTGCTCGGCGAGACAAACCTAGTGCTCAGTAGTACTCTATAGCTTAAATGTCACCATACCTTCAATGCCAAGCTTGCGTTCAACAACACACAAGTATTGCTTAATGCCATATCAGAAAAAGTAAGTTCAAAATTGTTATTTGGGGAACTAGGGACCTATTCCGATGATCAAATTAGTTTTCCTGACTTAATACTTGGTTCAAAAACAATTTTCAATATAAAACTACTTACTAATTTGCTCAAATGGTCAGATCCTCAATTTCCCAACTCAACACCAATTCAGACAAGATCAAGCAACATACAACCACCAAACACAACATAATTTCAGTAGGCTCAACTACCAATTTTAACAAATCAAACATTCAAGTTCAAATTATCGAAGTAGCAAAACTTAAAACAAGAGAAAATTAGCTCTCCATACCTAAAAAATGACCAAACCGCTCTAAAAAGCCTATGAAAGCTCCAATCCTACGAACAACAAAAACACGATTAATGTCACCATTAGAACCACTGATCAACAAAATCTTATAGAAGACTTTGACATCACATGCAATCACATATGGTTCACATGCAAAGAAAGACAAAATTGACAAAGGAAAAGGTGTAGAAAACCAACTTACTCTATCAAATAAATTGATCGGATGAAAGTGGAGAGTCGCCTTAAAGATTTACGTGGTTGTCTCTATTTTTCAAACAGATAAATAGGGACTAAGAACTCCTAGAAAGAAGTTAAAGAACTCTAAAAAAAGTTATTTATAAAGAAAAACAACTTTTGAACATATATATATATATATATATATATATATATATATATATATATATATATATATATATTGTTGGTTGAACAATCGGTATCGTTCAGAGATAGAGTATAACGTAGCGGAATAAAACTTAAAGTAGCGGAAAGTGTGTTTGGTCCCAACTCAAGTTAAAGTGGTCTGTTTTAAAAATTTATTATCTAAGAGAACTTTTATCGAACAGTTGGAGTGTTAAAAGTTTAAAGAGTGTAGGGAAGAGAAAAAATTACACAAATGATTTTTATACTAGTTCGAATCAAAAGATTCTACGTTTTTCACTAAAAATATAGTCGTACAGATTACAAGATAATGAAATAAGTAAAGGATAGAAAACACCTTCCTTCGACAAACGAACCGAAAGAGCTTCCTTCGACACACGAACTGGAAGCGAACACTCTGCCAACTCGAAGAGAACCGCTCTAACTTTCGACACACGAAACGCGAGCTTCTCCTATTCACGAGACTAGGCAGAGCACCTTGACAACTCAAAGAGAACCGCTTCGACTATCGACACACGAAACACGAGCTTCTCCTATTCATGAAACTAGGTAGAACACCTTGCCAACTCGAAGAGAACCGCTCTGACTATCGACACACGAAACGCGAGCTTCTCCTATTCACGAGACCAGGCAAGGGAATTGAACTAGCTTTTGAGAACTTCCTCAGACAAACTGTATTCTACAAAAGTTCTATGTTCAAAAGTTGTTTTCTGAAGTTCTCAAAGCACCTATTTATAAGCCGAGGGTCAGAAACTAAAAAGTCATCTCCCAATTGCCACAAATAATCTATTATCATAAGTGATAATCGATTATTTGAGTCCGTTATGGGGTTTTTAAAAATGTGATGATCGATTATTCTAAGGAATAATCGATTATTCCAAAGACTTGGGCAATACTGAATCAGACAAAGATAATCGATTATTCTATGCAATAATCGATTATTTACGTGATGACTTACTAAAAACGAAAACTTCTAAGACTTTTTACATCTTTATAATTAATCCTATACATTTTTTTCTACCAAATGCATTTAACAAAGATGCACTTAGAGTCTTCAATTCTTCAGCTTTTATCATCATCAAAACTTTACAATAGCTTCAAGATACCAGTACTCCTCATTGGTAATATATATATATATATATATATATATATATATATATATATATACACACGTCTGTTTTTCAGTTGGTACATTTTAGCAATGTGTACCGGGTTATAGTAGACAAATATACCCTCAAATATTATGGATTCTAAGTTTTAAAGTAAATGGTATTTGAATAATTTTCATTTTCAAAACTAAAANAAAAAAAAAAACAAGAAACCCTCAAACCCTTACTCACATTCCTCATTCCTCTCAACCCTTTCTCTTTCATCTCTCTCACTCCAACATTTTCTCTATCATCCTATGGTAGATCCAACTGAAAAAAAAATAGAAATATTCGTCGTTAAACAATTTACCTTTGTAAAGAGTTGAGTCATTGGCAAATTCGCCATCAAGCAAAGTTTCATTCAAGATCTCTTCAATTTCATCATCTTCACTAACCTCTCTAATTTCATCATTTGCAGATGTTGAATCATCTCTTAAAAAACCTCTAGGCCAATTACCAAGTCCTTCTTATGTCATTATGCTTGTGAAAATTAGATAAAATTAGATAAGACAAAAATTATAAAATGAAAACTCACTATAAAATCATTTTTTGTAAATTGTTTAACAACGAGTGTTTTTTATTTTTTTTTTCAAGCCAATTGCCAATTCCTTTGATGTCGTTATACTTGTGAAAATTAGATAAAATTAGATAAGACAAAAAAATATAAAAGGAAAACGCATTATAAAATCATTTTTGTAAGAATTTGTTTAATAGGGGGTGTGTTTCTGATTTTTTTCAAGGCGAATTACCAATTGCTTCATATGTAGTTGTGTTTGTAAAAAAAATAGATAAAATTAGATAAGACAAAAATTATAAAATGAAAACTCATTATAAAATCATTTTTTTTAAGAAATTGTTTAACATCCAATATTACTTATTTTTTCAATTGGGGCTACAGGAGAGATGACAAAGACGAAAAGGTTGGAGAGAGATGAAAGAGAAAGGGTTGAGAGGGATAAAGAAGGTAAGTAAAGGTTTTCGGGTTTCTTGTTTTTTTAAGTTTTGAGAATAAAAATTATTCAAATATCCTTAACTATAAAACTTAGAATCCATGATATATAAAGGTATATTTGTCTACTATAATTCAGTACACATTGTTAAAATATATCAACTAAAAAAGAGGCGTACGCGTTAACAAACTCATATATATATATATATATATATATATATATATATATAT
>NW_014542924.1:1200501-1240076 GCF_000741045.1 Vigna radiata var. radiata | reverse complement strand
ATATATATATATATATATATATATATATATATATATATATATAACAGTTTTATTAAGAGTAACTTAAACCGTGTATTTAAAAAGTTAAAACTGACATTATGATTATTGACTTTTACAATATTCCAAAATTATATTAAAATGAATTTATTTCTAACTGTATATTTTTTGTTTTTTTTTATCATTCTCTCTGTATAGATATTGAAACAGAGGAGAAAAAGAGAGAGAAATGGACGTTGTCGTATATATGTTTATGTATACATTAAAATATTCCTCTGGGACTATTATGTTCCCTAGTCAATTTTGAAATCACATTAGAAAAATACTCGTTTGTTGGGACAAGTTATGAATATAACGAAAAGCCGTGTCAATAGATCTAGAAGGTGATTTAAAGTTATTAAAAAAATAGATTTTTGAAACTGTTCAAAAATAAGCATCCATAAACCCTTTGCGTGAAAAGGATACATTTCTGCCATTAGATCCTTCAATCAAGGTTCTGCACGTGCCCTTCAGTTCAAATATATACATTTCACGAGAAAGAACATTATCTTATTGATAAAATGACTTAAAAAAAAAAAAAGTATGTTGTATTCTCTAATCATGTTTAGCTTTTAAACCATTAGAATAACTTTCATATAAGCGTTTGTAAACTATGTAAGATCGGTGTTTAATAGTGGTATAAAAATTATCCACAATTAAGATGACAAACATCAAAGTGTATATGCAGCTGCATGGAATGTAAAATATAATATATATCTTATTATGAACTAGAAGTAATCTCAAAATTAATTACTATACACTAAATAGGCAAAAAAAAAGAAAAAAAAATTACAATTTTAAATTTTAGATGATAATAATTAATAATTAAATTCACAAAATTATAAGTAAGTGGTAAAATCTACAATTAAGTAAATTGCCATGTAGTAGTAACAATTATAAAAAAAAAAAAAAAATTCTAATCCCATAGCATAACCATACGAAGCAAATGGATGCCTCATGTATGTACCCAAATTTCACACCAAATTTTTCATCCAATTTTTGCCAACATCATATACACATACTTCCAAAAGAGCCAAGATGCACACATAGATCTACATCGATTATGTCTCTACAACCAAAAAATAATGTTATAAAACCTAACAAACAAAAAGGAAAAGTTATTTAAGAACCATAATAATAGTTATACAAACTTGAGAAAGGTTGTGCATATGAGTCACTACAAATAAGTATAAAATCGAGTTATTGTTAATATCAAATGTACTCTCTTGAAGGTAGTTATGAATCATAAATAAAATGAGGATTCCCTTTAGATATTATGAGTCTCACTTCACTTGAAGTCATACCTAAAAGGACGTACCACATACTTCACACAAAGTATTGAAAAAGAATGTATGCTTTGACAAATTAACTTATCCATCGACTGTTATACTCAAAGAAAGAGAAAGCACAAGAATCAAGACGAACGCTCAGTTTAGCAAACATTTATCAAAGAGCTTTTAAATAAAAGAGCTTTTGAAAGAAAAATCAAGAGGATAGTCAAAAGAATAGTAAGAGAAAAGCTTACAACGAAATATTTATCCTGAGAAGTGTTCAGAAGAGAAAGAGCTCAAGAAAAATATCATATATAAGTAGAAAAAGAGAAGAAGAGAAAATAAAAGAGAAGAAAAGAAATACTCTCAAACAGTAGTAGTTGATAAAGGAAATCATAATCATAATTGAAGGTTTAAGTACTCCATCCAATATAAAAGACTTATACTAGAATATAGATATGGTAAACTGGTAATTCCCTAGATATCTGACACTACAAGGTTTCCCTGTTTTCGACTCTTACCATTACCTTAAGAGTAAAACTCTAGAGTATATTATAGACTCAAAACTTAAATTAGTGTCTTTGCATTTGACTATTGGATCATGAAAGGTCCCCTTCACTTGAACAAACTTGAACCTCCTTTGTAGCTTAACCAAGTTTGTCTGAATTCAATCAAGCTATTTGTTACTACATACCATTACTCTCTTAGTATTTTAGTTAAATTTAATTTTGTACACATACACATGCCTATAAGGGAAAGTAGATGTTGATTGTTGATAAGGGAAGCACTGGTTTAGTTGAACCTTAATCTCATAGTGTTCTAGTTACTCTAGTTTTTTATGATGACAACACATTATTAATAACACATGTATTGTTATGTGTTACATGTTATATTCTTTATTGTGGATGACATTTAAATGAACATGTTTGTGTTGATATTGATATATGAATGCATATTCATTGATCTCATGGATGATACATCACTTATGATTGCATTGCATATGTTTATGACAAGAAAACCACATGCACTTTGATGAACTTATATTGTGTGGCATAACTGCAAGTTTTAAGTCGACTTCATTATGAAGTAAGTCGATTAAAACTCGTGACTATGCACAGATTTTCAAAAGCAGTGTTGTGTATGATTTTGCATTGAAAAGATTTTCAAACTGAGCTGAAGTGTCTAAGTCGACTACATGCGCAGTGGATCCGACATAGTTAGTTATTTGATTTTAAATTTTGTTAATGCTTGTATAGTAACGACTATATTTCAAATGTCTGTTAAAAGATTATGATATTGTTATAAATGTTTGATGATAGCTAACTTCATTAGTAGCACAATCGACTACAAGAGCGTCTGATTTACAGAAAACTATAAATAACGTGACTCATTTGATCACAAGAGACTTTGGATATTCTAACATTTTCATTTTGATTTACAGATTGTGATCTCTGAGAAAAGGCCCCAAGAACTCATCAAGAAGACGGTGGAGAGCTTTCTTACAAGAGTGTCTTAAGGAGGAACTGTATTGCGCTTACTGTAACGCCCCGACAACTTACAGGGACTGCTGACTGGCCCCACACATCAACATGAGGCTCTAGGCTCTGATACCATTTGTAACGCCCCGACAACTTACAGGGACTGTTGACTGCCCCCACACATCAACACGAGGCTTTCCAGTGTGCTTTGTCCTCACTCACACACTTTCCGAGAAAACTTCCCAGAAGGTCACCCATCCCATAATTACTCTAGGCTAAGCACGCTTAACCATGGAGTTCTTATGAGTTAGGCTACCAAAAAGCAAATGCATTTGTCGATATGAGTAGTCAAATCAATTCCTTTAAGCTATCCTTCAATTGTATAGTCTCATCCCTATACAGTCTCTATATCCCTCTCATTTCGATGTATGTTTGATATGAGTCGCTCCTTATCCATGCCTTTTGCACCGGCGATCACTCCCCGCCCTCGTCAGTGCCCGGGTGTCACACTTACTGTTTGATCAGACTCTGCACAGCTAGTGTATTCATATTGATCAAGACTGCTTTCAATACATTGGAAATTGGTTATCTTGTTGGGATTATAGGAGGCAGACTCGTGGAGTCTAGACACTTTGAGGATTGTTCAAAGTGGGTTAAAGATTGCAGAAGAGGGGATATCTTGCTGCAGATCTTTGTGTTGCTGCTTATATTTTAGTTAAAAGGTTAGAGACATGTTTTATATTTTTGACGTGGAGGTCTTTGTAAAAGCCTTGTTGTAAAAACCTTGACCATTATAGTGCATTTGCTTCCAGATTGTGGAAGGACACTGGATTTAGGCATTGAGGCAGAACCAGTATAAAAAATATGCGCTTGATTTCTCTATCCTTACACTTTTATATTAAGTCGACTTAACTGTTTACGTAGTAAACTTTACATTTCCGTTGCACTTAGAATTTTCATTCGTTGCGATTCAAGAAACTTTGTAAAGGTTTTTACTTTGCGAAAAAGATTTTGAAAAGACTCTGATTTTTAAACCTCACCAATTCACCTCCCTCTTAGTGTTGAAACTAAGCCATCCTGTTTTCAACAGTAGAAATAAGAAAAAATTATCAAATTCTCGTATTAACTAAGGACATTAATTGGTGTTTTCCCCTAGACCCTACAAAGTAAAACAATAGCAAGGAAAGACAAAAGCAGAGAGAGGCAAGCTCTAACACAATAATCAAATCACTTCTTACCTTGACAATCAATGCGACAACGAAGATTGTAGGGCCCCACGATGACCAATGCACCAACAACCATGACAGTGTCGTTCAACGATTAAAGCAATAAAAAATGTTATAGGGACCCTTTATGACTAGGCTCCATCAACCTGTGAACAATAGACAACCTCACTCAGGCCACAAATGTCATGATAAGATCACGGTGGGCAATGACTACATCACGACAAAACCAGGCAGGGTCACCATAGGTTGGGTTTTCGTTGAAGCTATCCTTTACTCTGATTCATGTTTTAGGACAAATTGGAAATGAGGGAGTAATGAGGAAAGTGACTGAATGGAAACAAAGACACAATTCTCAACAATTAACTGCATTGAAAATATAATAGTTTTAGTTTTTCTAAATTGAACTAGAAATTAGTAGTTAGTTTTCAGTAAAAATAGATTAGTTTATTTAAGTATAGTTAAGTTATTTTTGCCCAACCATACTTTTAGTAGCACTAAATGAGGCAAGTGTTGGACAATGGAAATCAACCAAGTATACAAGTGGCTTCTTAGATCTATGTGAAATTCGTGAGGATATTCGGTGACATGAAGTGGTTCTTGTGGAACAAATTTATGATTTGATGTAGTAGAATTATTATTATATTGTTGAGATGACACTAGTGCAGAAATGACATTTTATGACAATTAAAATGGATATTCATTGACAGGTGTTCTGGCATCATAATTTTGGAAATCAGAGAAGGTCTGCGCTTTCGATCACGAAGTGGAAAAATATGTCATAGTAAATCCAACTTATTATGACGTACTTTGAGTTACCTGTCATAGAAGTTCCAACATAATAAAACGTACTTTCGATAATCCGTCATAATATATCTAAGTTACTATGACGTGTTTTTGTTTACTTATCATAATATCATCCCCTTCTATGACATATTTTTCTTCACCTGCCATAATATATCTAGTGCTCTATGACATAGATTCATTCATCTGTCATAATACGTGCTATTTATAATTAACCTATTGTGACAAACAATGTCATGTACATCATAAAAAGCTTTTTTTAAGGTTTTTCCAATTTTACACTTTTATCCATTCAATTTACCTAGACATCAACAAATTTAGAAAAACAAATAATCTATGGAAATCATTCCATACATTAAATTGTCCAATAATATTTAAAATATGTTTTGTACATATACAATACAAATATTGTCTAAAAGATTGTAAAATGACATTACATTTTATACATAAACCTACATATACAATACTAAATTGTCAAGTTTCTTTAAGCCACTAACACTTAAAACAAAAGAAGCCCACTTAGTACATAAACCTACAATAATCACTAATATGTCCCACATTAGAGAAAGGTTCTTCCCACAAACAAATGGAAATATGGTGTCAAAAGTAAGTTTTCTTTCAAATAATAATAAAATTTTAAAGCCAAAATGACATTACACCTTTTTAACCATATCTATCTTTTCAAGAAAACGTTCTCAGGTATTTAAAAGACAGTACAAGTTTTAGAAAACAAACAAGATACTATTTTGGTGAATAAGATTCACTCATTATAAGAAATAAAAATGGAGTGAGGGAAGAATGTTGCATATAAACAAAGTGTCTAAAATCATCAATAAATAAAGGACAAGGGAAAACCAAGGTACAAGTACAAGTGTATATATGGAACATAAGAATCTTATAATAAAAGACTACTGCGTGACATAAATCTCTTATAGGTCAAAGCATCATTTCATGAAGTACAAGTATGAAAACGAAAATATTCATAAAATATCATATGAGCTCCCAATGCCATAGCACTTATATATAAAATTTTAATTTTTCACAAAAGTATAAGCTGATTCAAAATGAGTAGACATAAATCAAATGAAACAAAAAGGATTTTAATGAGTCAGAGGCATAACCCCCTGGTAGAATCCCACAATAATGCCAAAATGTGCTATCATAAATGTGAGCCAAAGGGAGATATGATATAATGGACAATGAAAAAAAAAGGTAAAGAAGTTAGAATAAACTCTCACAACAAAAAAATGGAAATGAACATTGTATGCATTAAAAAATTACTTACACATTAGAAAGGCCAAATTTATCATCCACAATACCCACAACAACACTTATAATAAAGTTTCCATGGGTTAAGACAACACCCTAACCATAAGACTTGTAATCGTCTAAGACTTGTAAGCAATCTCATTGATTGCACATTTTAAAGAGAATTCAAACACTTATTGATGAACTCATGTGAGTTAAAGGATTACGAGGCAATGTATCATGTTGATACCAGGATTGTCTAGTGGAAACTAGGAATGTGTTAAACTTAACTAGACGATGTATCATGAGGATACTAGAAGCGTCTAAGGATACTAAGAGTGGTGAAGAATACTGCATAACCAGGAGTGGGGATACTTGGTCAAGGTCATAGTAACATATGATACTGGGTTGACAACGATAACCAAGAATGGGTTAAACTTAACTAGACGAATGCATAAGGTGGATTGGATACCAGAAGCATCTAGAGATACCAGGTGTGGTGAAGAATACTACACAACCAAGAATGGGTGAAACTTGGTCAAGGTCACAGTAGCAGGTGTTACTGGATTGACATCAACAACTAAGAGTGGGTGAAATTCAATTAGACTAGTGTATCAGGTAGATACCAAGAGCGTCTAGGGATATCAAGAGTGGTGAAAAATATTGTGCAACTAGGAGTTGGTTAAACTTAATTAGTTAGGGTAACAATGGTTAATCATTGACTAGAGATACTAGGAGTGGTTAGAATACTCATATGTACTTCATTGAATATCTAATGAAACCCTCTAAGTTGTCTTTGAAGAGAATTGGACGTAGCTCAATTGCGTGAACCAGTATAAATGTCTGTGTGTTAAGCTTTAGTTTATAAACAATCATATTATTCGAAAAGCAATCCTTCACTATACACATCATCAACACATAATGAGCTAGGAGGATGAGCAATCATCATATTCGAAAAGTAATCCTTCATAAAGATTCACTCCTTCTCAAACACTAGGAGGATGAGCTAAAACCGAAACTATAAACATGTTTAAGAGAGTAGCGTTTATAAAGTAAGTGCCAACTAGCTCAAGATGATCATCAACATCATGATCAATATGTCAGCCTTGAAAAGATATACTGAAACATTATTTAATCCCCCCCACTCCCCTTTCTAGTGTTTCCTTTCACTTTAGAACCACACCTGTACCTCTCCATGCATAGATCGCCAAGCAAGCCCTAAATCCCAAAACCCCGAATCCTTTGGAACCATTAATCTCCATGCAGAGGTCTTACGAGGTGGATTCACGATCTTAAATCTCCCATGATTTCATGGTGGTTGATTCAAAATGAATCTATACATTAAGGAGGTGTGATTAGGGTTTTGTGGAGCAGATCTATGGTGGTGGCATGATGGACACAAGTTTGCTTACGGTGCAGGTGTGCTTTATGTCTATTTGGGCTAGTGACTCATGATATGTGTCTCACACCCGGTGGTTGACAACAAGTTGCAGCATGAAGGTCTAGTGGAAGACTATTTACGCATTGGAGGGGGTTTTATAGTGTTCTGTGGCTGATTGATGTTGTTGGGTTCAGATCTGCGATGAAAGGTGCGGTGTTGGATGACAACGTCAAAGTCAATTTTTGTGTATGGATGTGTTTCGTTGTTGTTCGCGAGGTGGTTCGATGAGGATGATCATGGTGGTGTACGAGAATGGTTCGTGAGGTTGTTCTCACAGTGAGGCAATTTAGACTTGTGGTGTAGATTGACGTTGCACGTTTTGGAGAGATGTAGGTTTAGTTTGCATTTTGGACAAAGATGTCGCATCGCTGGCATTGTGCAGTGGAGGTGCGTGGTAGTGGCTAGGGTTTCCACTATGTTGGGAGGTTGAAGATGATGATGTACAATGTGTACACTGTGTTGAACAAGTCACCGTTTGTTGTTAATAGTTTAAATAATGTCATAAAAAAAATCAAACTAAAAATAAATTATCAAAACTGAAACTACATTGAACATTAAAAACACATAAATTTCATATTAAACAAAATCAACAAAATGATGGACAAAAAAATATTTAAACTTTTTTAAATACTTGTTATGTTTATATAATGTAAGGACACTTACCTTAGAATGTAAATATAACAAAATGAAGAGGAATTTAAAAATTTAGTGTACATCCAAATATTAAAGATATGAGAAACCAGAAACGGATAATACAAAAATAAAATAAAATTGGGAAAAGATTATATGAAATTAATTTTGTTTTTGTTAATGTGATTTAAAAAGTAGTACATGACGATGCTTACATGATCGGCACATAGCAACTAATAATTTTCCCCTGAAAACGTATTTTTAACCACAAAATGAAATCTTCCCGTAAACATAACCATCACGTTGATTCCCAAAGACTCATAATAATTTGTTCTAGATAAAAACACACGCTAGACACACAAGAACAGGGGAAGCAGTGGGACTGGGAAAAATAACCTTAAAAAATAGGTTTCAATTTTTTTTTATTTAATCATATTTTTTATTTTTCAAATATTGTAATTATACTATTTTAGCATTTGACAATATAATCGTGCCAATTGTTAAACAACTAAAACTGTAAATGTATGACTTTAATTTATCCATAATAACACTTTGATATTATGTGTTTGCATAATTCAGATTTGACCACTATAGCGTCTTGGATTAGGTGATTAAAGATGTGGTTCAACTGTAATAAGTATAAATGTTCTGATAAATCCCATTAAATAGTGTTAATTAAGGAAATGCAGTAAAAAAAGAAAAAAGAAAACAGAAAAATGGTGGTTATTGAAGGAGAATTGTGCAAGTGAAGTTGACTAGTTGTATTAATTAGCGATGACATACCGTTTACTTTGCAGTTGTTGCTGCTTTCCCCGCAACTCACCTTTTCTCGGTCACTGAATCTGGACGTTAATAATCCAGCCCAGCCACGCCACGCACCGCACCACACAGCGCACCAATTTTCCATTTTAAAAGCCAACGCGGAAAGGAAACAACCAAACACCACCACCACGTTCTCCCTTCGTCTCAACGGTGCGTTCCTTTAACACCTTCACGCAATATATTATCACCAACGTTTTTTCCTTTCTTATTTTCTTTCTTTCATTCTTTAGAGATTCCTGAGTCTAGGGGATTTTTCTGCTCCTTAGTTCTTACTACCGCACTCTCAAATTAGGGATCGCGGATCCACGTTCGAGATTCCGTTTGAGGTTGCTTTTCCCTCGTGTTGTTTCTTTTGCTAACGGATTTTTCGGAATTTCGTGATTTTTGTTAGCTTGGAGCTCCAATCTGCTTTCAATTACTGTATATTGTTGAAAATAGTAATGGATCTGATGAGATTGTGCTGTTCTGGTTTGATTTAGCTTGGTATTGTTTCCGATTGGCTGAATCGTGTCTTTCGGGATTTAGGATTATGGTTGTAGTTAATCGTAGTTCGCTTTGTAAGTGAGCATTCGTCAACTTCAATATTCATTGTCCCTGTCCTCATGTCTCTTTGTATTTTTTGTTTGCCCCTTTTTGGGATGTCTTGAACTATAAAACAAGAGCTTCTCATAAGAATATCAGAATCAGTTGTTTTTAACTTTATATATATATTCGTATCTGTGTCTATATTTGTGTATATAGTGGAAGATTCCTCTGCTGCAGATGTCATGTCAACTCTGTGGACGGAGATATCTATGAAGGGTGGATAGGATTTTTTATATTTCTTGTAGATTTCCTTTGTTTTTAAGTCTCCTTGTATACTATTATAAATTTCTACTGTTTACTTGGTTATGGTAGACAGCATTTTGTTTCGTTTTCCTCTCTGTGAAATGTGGAGCAGTATGAGAAATTTACTCTATTTATAGGGAATTAGGAATGCGCTTCTTCTCATTATTTATTTTTCTGTACAGATAAAGCTGTACGATTCTGAAACTAGTAATTCACTTATTGCATGAAGGCAGAGCTGTGAGAAATTAAGTTTGTGCATTAGAAGCTCTAGTTCAACATGTCTACTGTAAGCAAGGGTGATCGGAAGGCTTCTCTTGATGCAGCATCATGGTTGTTCAATGTGGTCACGTCTGTGGGAATAATCCTGGTGAATAAGGCCCTAATGGCTACATATGGTTTTAGTTTTGGTAGGACCTCGCCTTTACTCTTCCCATTTCCTCCATTGAATCTTTGATCTGCATGCCTTTGATTTAAAAGATGCAATGCTTCTTTTTCTATGCGTTGTTGCGATAAACTACCTATCTTGTGCATTCTTTTGGTGTTACACATGTATGTATTTGAAGGTGTAAAGAAGGGGTAAGCTTTTTGGTATGATAAAATTGCATGTTTCATGACCGTAACTTCATTTTGATATTATCTGTTTTGCATAATTCCGATTGCACTACTATAGCATCTTGGTCCTTGAAGATGTGGTTCAATTGAAATAACTATAAAATGACCTAATAGACTGGATATATGATATAGCGTGGAAGTGAACTAGAAAAAATCCTATAGGATGGGCATTTGACTTGGTGGTTTGTCAGAAACTTTAATATAGAGACTTTGAATAGTTTACTCCTGACTATAATTACAATCTCTAAATGCTAATACTTTAAGTTGATATGTTTTGATTGTGTCTACCTCTTAATGATGCTGTTCGGTATAAACTTTTCCTATGATTTTGAAGAAGCATCCATTATGTCTAGGTAGTTGAATAGGAGATAAATTAGCACCACTGATGCTGTAAGCAATACTATGTTGTTCAGTAAAAGTGGCTAGAAAGAAAATCTGAGCAGTAGGTATGCATTTAGACAACAGGCTGTGGTGGTACAGACTGCAAACATTTTATCAGTGACGCGAATTCCAAAAATATGTACAAAATCTGCTAAAAGAGAAACTTCTCATAAAAAAATTAATTGTGAAGTTCAAGATAGGCATTCAAAGTTTCCACTAGGAAAGTATTTTTTGAACAACCTTTCCATTTCCGTGGTTTTCGGTTTAGATCAGTAATGGCAGTATTATCATTTGTATATCTGAAATAAAATAACGTAAACGATCGTACTGAGATTAGCATTGGATGATATATTTAAAATCTCTTCTATTACCAGTCAAGCAAAGAATAATTTGGTTTATGCTTTCTTTTTATGTAACTTGTAAGGAGTACAAATTTCTGAACTTCTATACCACTGCTGAATCCTGACCTTCTGTATTATATAATGCTATTATGCAGCTACTACTTTAACTGGTCTGCATTTTGCCACGACAACTTTGTTGACACTCATTCTTAAATCGCTGGGATATATTCAGACCTCTCATCTTCCATTATCTGATATTATCAAATTTGTCTTATTTGCAAATTTCTCCATCGTTGGAATGAATGTGAGTTTAATGTGGAATTCTGTTGGTTTTTATCAGGTAACATTTAGAATTACAGCAACATTTTGAATTCTCTTTATAATAAAGTTAGATATTTATAATAATTCCTCCTTGAAATAAAATTTTTCAGATTGCTAAGCTGAGCATGATTCCAGTATCTTGTTTTCTGGAGGTTGTCTTGGACAATGTACGATATTCAAGGGACACAAAGCTTAGTATTGTTTTGGTTTTGCTTGGTGTTGCTGTCTGTACAGTCACCGATGTCAGTGTTAATGCAAAAGGTTTTATTGCTGCTTTGATAGCAGTTTGGAGCACAGCCCTGCAACAGTATGTAAGTAACATACACTAACATCGAACCTGATTTAGTTGAGATACAAACCACTCAAATTGAATTTCATTTCGTAAAGGCAGTTTTGGATTTGTAAATGTTCACTTTCTGGTACATGATACTTGTTGGCAATAATTCATTTATTTAACAATGAACTATTTTTGGTATAGAACTTTAAATTATAAAATTGGGAAGCCTGCAATAACTTTTCTGTTTTTTCTGCAATTGTATCACAAACAGTATTCTCAGGTGCATCTATAACAGACTTCGATGATTTAGTTTACAAAACTTCTAAGCATTCTCGCTTTTTGTTGGTTTCATGACCGCAGTCTTGTTGGGATGATATTTAAGAATAAACTTTTGTGCAGTATGTGCATTATCTTCAGAGGAAGTATTCTATTGGATCATTTAACTTGTTGGGCCACACAGCACCAGCACAGGCAGGAAGTTTACTCCTAGTAGGCCCCTTTCTGGACTATTGGTTGACAGGCAAACGAGTTGATGCCTACGGATATGGCTTGACATCAACTGTAAGTTTTCTCTATTTCTTTTCTAGTTTATTTATTTATTTTTTTTTTTATTTTTTTTTTTCTCTTTTGAATCTTTTGCTGTGATTAGGGAGAGAAGTGGATACTAGTTAAATTTATTTCTATATCAGGTTTAGGCTGGCTTATTTTCTAGTAAGAAGTTTAAAATAACTCTAACTGTAAAGGACTATTCCTGATTGCTGTGTATTTCTTCTAGATGGATTTCCTATTTGTTACGTAAGTTAATATACTTCATATTGCTTATCATAGAACTGAGTGCCAAATTCTGCTGCCCAAATTCAGTGTCAGGTTTCTGCACAGAAACATTGAGAAAGCATCCTTAGGTTGTGTAAAAGTACTCTTAATCTTAACTAATGCATACTTCTTTCAAACTGTCTCATATTCAATTTATATAAGTCCTCTCTAAGTGTTGCTTGCAGCTTGAAGTTCTAGTAGGTTCCTTAAGAGTTTTTCAAAACTTCAAATTTGCTTTCTAGGGTCAGTAAATAGCTTTTGAAGTTCAAAGTGTCATCACAATCCAGATAACTTCCTCTAGTGCACGTTATTTGTTTAGAGGGAAACGACCTTCTAAGTCTCTTTCAAGAGATAGACTTTCTTTTTTAACGAAGGTGTTCGTTGTGCCCTTTTTATTTCTCCTTATAGTGGATATTTAGTTAACTAATAACGTCTACGAAATCGAATGCATGTTCATATCTAATTTTCTCCTCTTTCAAAATGTTTAGAGTATAAAAGAAATAGTATTTCTTATAAGTGGCACATAGTTATTTCTATATTTGGTGCAAACTAGTACTGCTTGTGTCGTTAACTTATCCTTTAAATTCATTTATATACTGAAACCTTTGGCTCTGTGTTCATAATTTGACCAAGCTAGTTTAAAATATGATAATGTTATGAGCAATTTTCTTTAGGTGAAGATCCGTTAGATTTGTTTATGTACGTCTGAAGGAAAAACTATCTTTTTCTGAGGTTGTGTATATGTTGAAGATTTTAATTAGATGTATATAATCTTGTTTCAGTTGAACGCTTCCCTATTTTTGTATTGGAGATTTTTATTTCGTCCACCCCAGTTTTCCAGTAATACTTCTACAATAATTTCCTTGGTCTATGTTGTTGCTTCAAACTAATGCTAAATATAGTTGGTAGCGTGCCTATTCATACAGTATCTGTAAAATGTTGGATAAACTTTAAAACTAAGGGGCACAATTGTAATTTTGTTAGTTTTAATTGTGTTGTGCGTTTCATTCCCAGTCTGTCACAGTTTTGGGTTGTTTTTTTGCTTTTCGTTTGTTTTTATTCTGCTGGTGCGTTCAGTTTTTCCTGCTGGGTTGGGTTCTGTTTTTGTCGATTTTATTCTGATTCAAGTTTTATTTAGTATCAGTTGTTAGGCTTTACTATGTAAACTATTACGTTTTGTGGCTATTTAAAGGGCCCCGATCATTCAATAAAAATACACCAGTTTTGCACAGAATATCAAAGGGTGTGTGCAGCAACGTTTATTAGGAATTAATAGTGTGCGTCCAGCAGGGTGTTATTTTTAACATAAAAGGCATGATTAACTTTCTTACATCCATGTAAATTTTTTATTTTATCTCTATACTACTGGCGGCCTCCATATGCATGAAAAACTCACTACATCCATGTAAATTTGCTTGTCTCACTATACTTGGTTAGAAGCAGCATGCATATAACTCTTTTTATTCGTATAAAAGCAGTGTATTCTTGACGATTGGTCGGTATGCACAGAATGTGGGAGGGTTCCCTTCCTTGGTCTCCCTTAGAACCAAATGTTGTAGTTGTCATTTTTTTTTTCTAAAGGATTTGGATCCTATCCCTTCTTTACCTTAGGAAAATACTGTTATTTTTTTAAGAAACATATATTCTGTGGAGGGACCAGTTTCCTGTGTATGGACTGTGCACGTTTTGTTTGTCTTTCTCTGGAAAATGACACGGGCATTTTCATAAGAACAGGGGAGAATCCAAATATGTATACACTTTATGTCAACTTTATAAATACTGTACAGTGTAGTACCTTTACTCAAGAAAATAATGAATACTGTGACTACTGGAATACTATTATTAAACTGAGCTGCTCGTGCTTTCTGCAGTTGTTCATCATTCTGTCTTGCACCATTGCAGTAGGGACAAACCTCAGTCAGTTCATCTGCATCGGTAGGTTCACGGCTGTATCATTCCAAGTCCTGGGTCACATGAAGACTATTTTGGTCCTAATCCTGGGCTTCATTTTCTTTGGAAAAGAGGGTCTCAATCTACATGTTGTTCTGGGTATGATCGTTGCGATAGCAGGAATGGTCTGGTATGGCAATGCTTCTTCTAAGCCAGGGGGGAAAGAGCGCCGTAGCTTTTCTCTTCCCAAAACACAAGATTATAGTTCACTACCTGTGTCCTCTGAACCAGACACTAAGGCATAGAAAATAATAGAAATTCACTAGAGAGGAAGTGCTGCATTTCTTGGTTAACTGTGTGGAAAATCAGATGTCCAGCGAATTGGATTAATTTTCATTATACCTGGAGTGAATTCCCAATTATTTATAGATCATAGTCATATCTCGTGTTAATGAATTGTTTGGGAGGGAAATGGGAGGAAACAGCGTTGTTAGAAGAGGAAAAAATCTATGCTATGTTCCATTTTTTTTATTACAGATAATGTTAGTGCCACTTTTATAGTAAAGTTTAATTCCATTTTTGCCATTTGGAACGGTTCTGTTGTTAACCTTATGCTCATGACAACTACTAGCATGTTTGAATTGCATTCCTTATGTGTCAAACATAGTTTTGAAGAATGAATGATATGGTTTGTACCTAATACTCTAATAGTACTTTTAGATGCTTTACCGTGGTAAACAAAACATGTTATACGTTATTGGGTTCAAAGGGAACGTGTTGGGTTCAAATATAGGAATGTGTGTTGGTAGATGATGATCAATAATCCTTGAGTGATTCAGTTCGGCTCCACCTTAGAATCAATAGAACCTTTCATAAGTAAACAAGTGTCAAAATGGATTGCTGTGCTAAAACAAGCAACAAGAAAGCAAACACTCAACAAAGAAACAACATATGGGGAATAAACAGGAAATAAAAGGTATATATTGCCTTGACCACTCTGGCAATATGCATGCATAATAAATGGACTAATTTACCTATCCAATTAGGTTTAATACTCTCTCCAGTTAAAGTAAAATTTATATCTGTGATAGGTGGAAATGTATTAGGCACTCATTTGTCTGTAGGGAAAAAACAAGAAAGGTTCAAGTAAGTTGTGGCAGGGATTGGCAGAGCTAAATAAAAGAGCATAGTAAATGCCTAACGTTATGTTAGGTGGGCTTCCCAGTAACCTAATCCTAAATAATTGAAGTAGCTTTCTGGAAGGTTTTTGTAGGATTCACTTGCCATGGTCCCAACAACAGCTATTTTACACAGCACTTTTGAGACAATGGGAGAGCAGGACCTGTAATAAAAGCCTGATTTTCTGAGACATGGGGAATGATGCATTCATGCAAAACAGTAAAAATTAGGTTAAAATTTGACATTTATGGCGTCACGTACCAGCACTTCTGTAGTAGCAGGTCAGCACCTGGCTCTGTCCAACGTAAAATATTTGGGTTTTTCCCCTTCTACTATTCATTTTCCACCTAAATTTTCAATGTAAATTGCTCGGCGTGCTACTTGCTTGCTAGTTTCTTATACCTCCACTGTGCATTTTCTTAATTTTCTTATTGCTTGCTTCTTTACTTGATAATTACTTTTTAACAGGATAAGTTTGAGTTTTGGCTAAGAACGTTAAGATAAATTTTGCTGAATTTTCTTTTCTACTTCCTAATGCAATACATCAAAATGTATTTTCAAAAAGACTTCACTTTTTTTATTGATAACCTTTATTTTAATAAACTAATTTTAATTCATGAGATGCTTTTGAATAAGAATAATTTGTATTGATATAATAGTTAAAAGATTTAACTTTTAGGAAATATTTAATAAATACTTGATTTTATAAAATGTTTTCCACAATTAATATTTTTTTTTTCTGAAGAGTTTTGAACTAATTTACTCATGCACATTTTTTCAGACACAAAGAAAATATATATAATATATATATATATATATACCAGTTCTCGGAATATGGGTATATTGACTTTTGTAGGTATGAAAGATGTTGGATGATGGAGAAATTGGTTGGTTGCTGAGGACAATATGGAGGAATCAAATGGGTGAATTCGTTATAATTGCAGAATGAGATCACCAATGGAAAGCCTATGCTTTCTGGGCTAATTATGTTTGTTGTTGAGATACTACTGACTCGATGAGAATTTCCACTATCACTATCTTCTTCCTACGATGTCAATTCTAAAGATAAGCGTATTTTTTCTACGTACCATGATCCTAACTGTTATCATATATATAATATATATATATACACCTATATATATATATATATATATATATATATATATATATATATATAAAGATAATTAAAATAAAAAGTGAAAACTTCGAATCATAGTTTAAAAAAACACTTGGGATCATATTTTGAAAACAAAATTATGGTTATATAAGATATTTAATAGTTTGTATTNTATATATATATATATATATATATATATATATATATATATATATATGTTTAATAAATAATAAACAGAGAAATTTAAAAATTAGGAAGTTAGGACATCATCAACATTATTTTAAAACAATAACAAAATCAATTGAATTATATAGTATGTGTGATTACTCTAACAGTTTCTTTTATGAACGAAAACAATATAAAGCAATTGTTTTAAAAATTATTTAGAATATACTGATGGTATAATTTTTTATAAGAATATCTAACAACATAATAATATACTATAGTGTATACTATAATATAATTTGCTTTTATTTTATTTTAATTGTTATAAAGTTCGTTTTGATTTTATTTTATTTGTTTTTATTAGAGATTCTCTATGAATTCTAAATAGGACATAATCATAATACATAATACATAAGTGAAGTAAAAAATTTATTTTACGAGTCCACCACAAAGATGGCTAAAGGCGGCTAAAAGGCTTGAGAGACCTAAAGCAAACTTAAAAAATTGAAGTCTTTCATTTAAAATTTATTTTTTGATCTTTTATATACAAAATTATTTATTAAATTATTATATCATTAATTTCACATTGTTCTTCAATTTCATCTCATCTTCATTATTTAATTAGAGATTTCATCTTCGTTATCAACTAAAAGATAAATTGTAAACTAGTTAATAATTATACAATTCAATCCAAGCAAAATTTTTAGTTATTTGTCAAAATATATGAAAAAAAAAACTCTTAAAACCTATAAATCGAAAAATATTTAAAAACAAAATTGAGTAAAAGAAAGCATTTCTAATCCTAATGCGAATTTAATAAATAAAATGAAAACAACATAAACACAAATAAAAATAAAAATATACTAACTAGAAATGATGATACTAAAAAAAATAGAATAAAAAGATGGGCACACACAAGTAATATTGTGACATTCTATGATAATATAATTTTGAATGATTAAACATTATAATATGGTAGGGTAATTTAAAGATGTTTACAAAATTATAAAGCAGATAGGAACTTCTTAATGAAGTGATAGGATGTAAATATAGTTATAAGCTTTACAGTCATCCAAAATAGACCATAAATTTAAACTTTATTTACATAAGAGTCTTTCAAAATATAGAGTGCAACTAAAGAAAGTTCTAAGAATTAGGGGCTGTGTCATCTTCTTCCAGAGCTTGCTCTAGAGGTACCTCCTCGACATTTGCTCACATCCAAGTGGATGATCAGCGCAAAAGAAAGACATACACACACAACACAAACAAGCAAGGGTAATCTAGGTATAAAAAGCATGTTATCAATCAAGTATTTCAAGCATGCAAGGACCATAACACAATACAAACTATGACCAAATGCATTTTGTTGATACCAATGATCGACCACGTGATTTAATCATCCGGAATAGTATGAAATGTCAAGTTCCAGGAGTTTGTGCACTTGTGGTGGCCTCTACTACTTTGCAAAGCCATTGCTATAGGTTTCACCCTACCACACACACAAGTGTAAGTTCGATATCACACATCTTGGGCCATACTAGAAGCACCCAAGAATAAGACCTCCTGCTATTCTCACCACATGAATCACCACTCTCTACTTGAGCATGGATGATCATTAAAATGTCAAGATAAACCCCGTAAGGACACTCCGGCCATTTATACGGTCAATCACAACAAACTACAGGGCACCACCATGTAACCTCCCTTGAGGATCATGGAATTACGTCCAATAACCATACTTTTCACTTTCCACACCATGCATATCTCTTACAGTCATATACTTTCAATTTAGCAATATAACATCAATCATACTTTCACTTTAAAACTTAACTCAGCAAGAACAATCGAATACCATAATATTATCACATTGAATCCAAACATATAGCCTTTCACTTTTACATTACATACAAACATATATATAATATTAATTATACTTTAAAAGACCACAAGCAACCCAACAAGTCATCAAAAATCACATGAAACCATTCCATATACATTAACAGATAATAATAGTCCAAGAAGAACCACTCAACAACCCAATACCCCTTAAACTCATATTTAGACAAGGAAAACAACTTTTAAACCATCACCAACAGTTCCAGAAGGGTCAAAAACCCTAGGAACGACCTAAAGAACATCCAAAACAGACGTCCGAAACTCCCAAAACATCAAAAACATCAAAACACATAATTCGCACATAATTTACTCAAATGTTTACCTATCAATTTGCATACCTTAAATGACAACTTCCAATTTCTAAATTTTTTCACCTCATACATATGTTCATACTAGTTCCTATTCCAAAGCATACACAATCACATAGTTCACAGACCAGAAAATACACATTCCAATACATATATCCATCAATTTAATTCAATCAGTGATTCATATCACAACACAGTTTCCACATGCAATAGCTCATTAATTTTAAACAAGAACGACTAAAAAAGAATAACCTTCTTCAAACAAGAAAATCAAACCTAGCTTCCCTTACCTCTAGTGCAACAGTCAAGCCCCAAAGATTGTCAATAATATCCTTCTGTTAGGAGGAAACCTAACAGTACCTATATATCACCAATTGATGATATAAATTAGTTTTTAGAACATAATTAGGGTTACGATTTGGGGAAAAATACAATGAACTACATGCAGCAAGATTTGCTACATGATTAAAGTACAAAGATGAATGGAAAAGAGGAAAACGCTTACCGGCTAAAGGAAGGAGAAATTGATTGGTCAGATTGGAGATAACGACATCAGGAGTACTTAGATGCTTCCTGATTGAAGAACAAATGGTTCAATTTGGAGAAAAGATGAGAGAGAATGGATTGAAGTAAGGGAAGGTAAACTGTTTTGGAAGACGAACACGTTTTAGAGATGAAAATGAAAGTGCTCTACCAAGTTATGTTTCAGTAACTAAAAGAAAATATATTTTATTTTACACATATTTTCTTTTAACCAGACACCCATTCATCAACTGCCAGGTGTGCTTCTTCTTTGACTTACTTTTTCCTCAATCCTTACAAATATGGATTCAAAAAATAAAATCGACTAAAATCCTAAAAAAAACTCTAGAATAGAAAAAACAAAGAAGCAAGGAGTAGAATCGAGAAGCTACATAGAAAAGATAGAAATAGAAATAAAAAATTATAAGAGATTAAAGATAATTAATCATTGTTCTTTTCCTAAACAAAATTATAATTTATTCAAAAAAAAATAAGTTTTTAGCTCATTAAATATCATTTTTATATTATAACAAAAATTAACATACAAGGATAATAATTTATTTAAATTTTATTCTCAAACATAAAATTATAATTAATTTAATAAAAGTATATTAATAATAAAAAAATTTGGGATATTTTGTTTTCTTAAACATAATTTTAGAATTAATTTAACAAATATATATTAGTACTAAATTTTTAGGTTTTTTTTTTCTTAAACATAATTTTATAATTAATTTAATAGAGGAATATTAGTATTAAAAAAATTTGAGACCTTTTTTTGGAAGCCTAAAGCGAGTGTTTTACCTATTTCACCCTTCATTTGGTTATGTCACTTGGTAAGGTTAAATTGATATAAATTCATTTATTAAACTAGTATTAGAGTTATCTAAAGTCACTAGAGCGAAATTTGGCTTCCACATTAGACAATTTATGTCGAACTCAAAGGAAAACAATGAAAAAAAATGTGCGATGATATATTTGTAAATAAGTGGCACTTATTTACGTTGGATGGTTTGGAGTTAGATGTAAAACTCAACATCTATGTTATATTATGTGTGAAATGTCAAGTTTTACATTAGACCCTAAAAAGTCTAACATAAAACTATTTAAAGTAGGGCTCTCAACTTTCTTCTTCCTTACGATTCTAGTGCAATTTCTCCAGCTCCGAAACCACTCTACCCCTTCTTATTTTCTTTCTACAAAAACACCTACATAATCAGAGGTTATGGGAGTTTCATGGAGTTAGGCACTTTTCTCTTATTTGATTGAAGTTTGTACTGGTCCAAGTGAGTCATTGAGGTAGGTTCTCTATATATCCATTGTATTATTGAAATTGAAATCATGGTTAGTTTTGGGATTTCAATCATAACAACACATGAAAAAAATGGTAAGTCCAAGTATCGTTTCTCAAAGGATTTGCATTTTTTTATCTAACTATGGTTACTTTCTATTTTAGGCAATGAAAATGAACATGATTGACTCAAAACATGTTAAAATGCATATAATGTTACTAAATATGAATGTTATCCGAGTACATATTCACTAGGTTGGACTTCAATACCCAAACTCTATGCAATCATCTACGCAATATATCTCTAACATACTCAAACATTCATAACATAAGCATAGAAGCATTAATCCCTTAGAGACAAGTTCTAAATCCTTATGTAAAAAATACTAATCCCTTAGATATTCAAACACAAGATTTGTATTAAGAAAAGATATCTAGAATGACCAAGAGAATTAATTTATGCTTAGAACCAAACCTCTTGGTTATTCTATCCTGTTTTGCTTTTAATGATTAGACATCACCCAAATAGCATACATATTCCATCATGCACATGAATAATAAAGATATAACACAATATTAATGAAATATATTTTATTGCATAGAAAAAGCTACAAAGAGTTTAGGTACATTACATCAAACCCCAATGAAATGGAGTTTAGCTAATCCTATGCATCTAGAACACAAGAGTGGATTGAAATGGGGAAATGAATAAGAAAGATGGAGTTTTTGAGCCATAGAAGTGTCTAAACCTGTGTATTTTGTCTTAGTTGCGTTCCCACACCCAAAACTACCTTTTTCTTAAACTCTCGACACTTTTAATGGTTTTCCAAAAAGTGTTTTCTCGATGGGCTAGAATATCCTCTCATTGGACGAGATATACCTATTGAGATTGTTGACAACATAATTTCTATATCAATTTAGTTTTTGATGATGACAACACATTGCTTAATAACAAGTACATGTTGTTGCTGCATTACATGTTCTTATGCTGATTAAACTGTAATATCTGTTGAGCATGTGTATGTGTATGTACTTTGTTACATGTTCCTGTGTTGATTGATTGATTGATATATTTCTGGAACATGTGTATATGCTTTAATGTGTTGTGTGCTATGCATCATTTCATATGTTTTACTGCACATATTTTAAAGCAGGAAATCACAAGCACTTTTACGAACTTATTCTTGTGCTACAAAGTTCTAGTACAGTCGACTACATTAGTAATGGATTCGATTATGCTAAAATCTTTGTACAGATTTTGAGAATCAATGCTACATGCTATTTTGAGAAGAAAATAATTTCAAAGTGTTTGTCATTGTGATAGTCAACACTGTAGTTTATGTATTCAACTGTATCTAATGTTTGTTTTGGAATTCTGTTATGTTCTTGCACTCTAACGACTATATTTTTAAAAGTTAGTTGAGCATTGATGACTTGGTCAACTGTATTGAATGAGTTCTTTTATTTGTTGACCATAGGCTACTAAGTTGACTGAACTATTATAACTGTTATAATACAGTCGACTGAATTAGTAGCACATTCGACTGAGAATCTGACTGATTAAAAGAAATCTACAAATAGACTGAACACGGGTTTGTTCTAGAGACTTTTGATGATCTAACAATTTCATTTCTGTTTCAGATTTCTCTTAACTCCAAGAATTCTCCAAGAAGACGGTGGTGATCTTTCTTTAACGAGATTCAAAGAGGAGATTCAATTGTGCATTCATTGGCTGATCAACATCTGCACAAGAAGGTGCTTCTGTGATTGATCGTGTAGGCTTGGCATCCTATGAAGACTACTGGAATTGTCTGAGAGGCTTGGCATCCTGAAAAGACTGCTAAATTTGGACCTGTTGTGATACAGGGGGATAGTTCACCTTGAGGATTGTTCAAAGTGGTTTTGTAGATTGCAGAAAAGGGGATTCTTGCTGCAAGTCTGGTTTTGTTGTGCAGCTATATTTTGGTTTTGGGTTAGAGAGGAGATTTATATTTTTGACGTGAAGGTCTTCTATAAATTCTTTGTTGTAAAAACCGCAACCATTATAGTACATTTGCTTCTTGGGATGGAAGGACACTGATGTAGGCATTGTTGGCTGAACCAGTATAAAAATCTGTGTTTGCATTTTTCTATCCCTTATCTTTTACATTCTAGTCGACTTTATTCTTTACGCAGTCAACTACATAATTTTCGTTGCATACATATTCTGATTGCTTGCAATTCAAGAAATTTCTAAAAGCTTTATACTTTGATTACAAGATTGCGAAAAGAAAGTATTTTTGAAACAACACCAATTCACCCCCCCCCCCTCTTGGTGAAATAAAGAAGCCAACCTGTTTTCCAGCAATACCTCTCATTGGATTGCTTTACTCACTAGGCCACAAGGCCTTTAAGCTAGGCGAGTGTCCAATGTCTCACTGAGTGAGGGATTCCTTTGGCTGGGTGAGAGGCTCCTGACAAGAACTCTCTATTATTCTCCAATCTTTCCTTTTGTTGGCAAAATAATCAACATAAAAAAAAAATTATTTATCTATGAAGAATATGTAAAAATCTTACATTTTTTGATGGAATTCAACACAAAACACATTATATAAAGACAAATAAGAGGTTACAATAAATATGAATAATAGGTAATTATCACACTTATCATTGGTGTATTTTTTTTACCAATTACTTACACACTTGAGAACTACACTTTGTTTTTTTTTTTGTATTTTGTGATTTTGCTACTCATTTGATTTTTTTTAAGTCATTAAAAATAACTAGAAATTGAATTTTGAACCCATTTTTTTTGGTAATTTCTTTTAGTGTTGTTCCTACCCGATTTAGTAGACATAATAAGGTCCATTAAGCTCTTAATTATGAGTCGTCCAAACTTATGTTTATGGAGGCAATATCCACATATCATAATTATTATTTATGATGAGGTATAATTTTTTATTATTAACTACATTGTTATTATACACTTGAGGTAAGTATTATTCCAATGGAAACATAAGCCCATGACCTATGGTGATCCTTTAAATACAACTAGTATTCCCCAAGGAATACACACCATATTCCCAATATCATAAGCTATATTATTGACTTGAGCGTTGGAAATTCTTTTGCAAGTGGATCTCCCCCCTCCCTCTTAATAGCAAGGAATTACATTTCCACAAACAACTACTCTTTAAGCCACCACTAGGATCTTGTCACTTGTCCGCAAATCCACACTCAAGATCCTAGTAGGATCAAGTGTATAATTAATACTAGAGTCCTTACATTTGAGAGAATAGTCATATATATTTTAGAAACAAAAATTTATTAAAGAAAAACTTCAATTGGGGATCAACATCTCCAAAATTCCTTCATTTACTAAAAGTTTTTTTCTAGCACTTTTGAGACATTTTTCTATATTTTAGGCATCTCGTTTGCATACCTATATTTCTTATAAGAGTTTTGAAAATTTGTGTTGTTTTCTTATACCAATTAGTGATTTATCACGTCTATACAATTTAGGTATTTCATACTTTTATGTTTAAGAAAAATCATTTTGTGAACTTGTCATTTTTTTTTATATTCTTATGTTGTATGTTTTAGGATAAGGTCCAATTCACATTGTTTATATCTTTTTTATCCTAAGATTGATAGGACATTCTTTTAAATACAAAATTGTCTATATGAACAAACGATCTCATGTTATGAAGTTTAATCCAATAATATTAAAATGGGTTAAAGATCATAAAAAAAAAAAAAAACTAGAACCTGGACCCCAAACATAGAAATCACAGGAAAACACTTAGATCCTAGGAAATAGTAAAAACACTTAGGATAGAATAACCAGACGCATGACTAGGCGATGTCTTGTCTAAAAACGTTTGAGAGAGAACTAAGTTAAACGCTCAATGTTTAAAATACCTGCAGTAGGTCAAGACAATGTCTTCGACTAAAACAATTAAAAGGCATAATTATTAAAAGATATAAGAAAGCTTAAGCAAGCTAAATGTTATCTTTCTACAAAGAGACGAAAGCAAAAGAAGCGTTTAGTTGAATCTGGATGATTTCATGAGCGAAATAGACACGTTATCTTGTGATGAGGTATCTATACGTTCAGTATCTTCAAATAGTTTAATTGTAAAATGCTACCTAACGGTAGGAAATAAAAAAGCACATTGTTGTTCTAATCGAGCATTAAATGACATTAAATGCCCAACATTCAAAAACAACAAAAGTGATAAGAAAAGTCATATACGCTACATGCACAGTTTACTCTAATTTTTCATATAAGCTATTCTCCATGAATCCATAGTGTTATAGATCAAATATCAAATGTGGACGTTAGAGACAAATGAGATAATCATGGAATATTCCTCTCTTGAAGCAAAGTCTAAAAGAATCATGCAACCTACTTCAAGCAAAGAACTAAAAAAACATATATGGTTTGACATAATTGACTTACATAATGGTTGCTATCAAAAGAAAAAAGAGAAAACACAAGCATCAAGGCTACGAACTACAAACTACAAACGTTGTCTAATAGACAAATATTCATAAAGCTTATAAATAAAAGATCTCTAAAGAAGAAAATCAAGAGTATAAAATAAAGGATAGCAAAAGTGCGCAAACCTTACAACGACATATCCATCCTAGAGATAAAAAGAGAGAAAATAGTGTAAAGAAAAGAATATATCTAAGCTGAAGAAAAGAGAAGAGAAGAGAAAAAAGAAAGAGATACTCTCGACCTAAAGCATCAAATCTCTTACTACTGTAAGATTATAGAGAGAAACACCTGCAAGTGTTTCGACTATATTGTATTGTAATCAGATCCTCTCGTGGAGAGATTTACTCTAAACTGCTTGTAAGTAATCTTTAATTGCAATTCTGAAGAGAATTAAAACACGTGCAACTGAACTATTTTAAGTTGATAAATCTAGGCACAGTAGTCTAGTATCAAGAGTGGTTTGAATACTCAAGAAAATCTTAATAGGGTGCTGAGTACCAGGAGTGGTGCGAATACTGAAGGAAATCTGGGTGGGGTGCTGAGTATCAGGAGTGGTGCGAATACTCAAAGGAAATCTCGGCGATGTAGTTGAGTATCGGGAGTGATGCTAATACTCATTTGTAATTGTGTGAAGATTATAGTGAAACCCTCTACGGAGGAGACTAGAGGTAGCTACGTTGGAGAGAACCAATATAAAATCTATTCTGTTATTCTCTAGTCTCTTTACTAAACGATCCTCTTAGAAGACTTGCAGTTGAGTTTTATATTTGAAAATATAAGAGCTTCCAGGCTAAACGATCATTTGCTTTTAAAGGAAGTTCTTACAAACATTGCAGTAGAAATTATTCTGATTAGCACCCTGATATTTTCAAAGCTTATATTTCAAGTCGAGTGTTTAAGCCTTTGAAAGAATATTTTACATGCTCGACAATGTGCTATATTAGAATGGTTGCGAAAAACATTTTCCATAAACATTATTCAACCTCCTCCCTTTCAGTCAAGCACTTCAGTTGGTATCAGATTTAACCTCGCGGGGTTAGTTCTTAGCAGGACTTAAGCAAATGAGCTTGAGGAATGAAAAACGAAGGATAAGCCGTCAATTGTCCTCCCCTGTTCAAGGGAGAGAAGTTTGACTACTAGAAGCAAAGAATGATCGCATTCTTTGAATCATGTCACATTGACATGTGGGACGTGGGGTAGAACGACAACTAAATTCCTGTAGATGAAGAAGGAGAGTTACTCTCAAAAAGCAAGTGGAATGACGAACATAAACAACATTACCTGTTAAACTATAAAGCTTGCAACTCTCTGATGTATGCTCTTTTAGAAGAAGAATACAGAAAGGTCCATGGTTACCAAGGATCAAAAGAAATGTGGTACACCTTGGTTATCATGTATGAAGGATCAAACGAAGTCAAAAGGAATAAGCTAAGCTTGTTGGAAAGATAGTACAAACTATTTTCTTTGCTTGAAAATGAAAACATTCGAAGCATATTTAGTAGATTCCAAATGATTTTAAACGAGTTGAAGTCCTTGAGAAACTCATATGAAAACTTCAATCATACTGACAAAATCTTTCGAAGTCTTCTCAAGCAATGGAGACCTCAGCTCACAACTTTGCATACACCAAAGAATCTACACGTGATGAGTCTAGAGCAGCTGGTACAGATACTAAAATTCCATGAACTCGAGCTTCTTCAAGATGGCTCCATCAAGAAGGAGAAAAGCATCGCACTTAAAGATATCAAGAAAACACCCATCAAGGCTCTATGAACATATGAATCCTCCGAGGAGTCAGATGATGATGAACATGACTCCATGGACGAGAACGAAGAAAATGAGCTTTTATTCATCATAAGAAAGCTCCAAAATTTATGGATGAAAAGAAAAGGTACAATGTTGAAGACAAGACATCTCAGATCTGGTTCCAAGAACATTACAAGAGACATACGACTAGAAGATACAATTGTTTGTTATGAGTGCAACAAACCTAGACATTTTAGACCATAATGTCCCGAGCTTGAAAAGTTGAAGAAAAAGTCAGTCGAGCCTAAATATGAAAAAAAAATATGTTGATGAGCACCTAGGAAGACCTGGAAAAAATCTAATAAAGACAAAGACGACAAATTATGCTTGGTCGTAGGAAGTGTTGAGAGTACATTGGACGACTCTTATGACGAGGTAAATTTTTATGATCTACACTCAATAAGAAATGCATACTATGAACTACTATCATATTCGTCTAAACTTTCATATACATATAAAAATTTATGTAATCAACGTACAAAACTCCTTGCACATAGAAACAACCTAAAAGATAAAGTAAATACATCTAGGAATAATGTTAACACCCTTCAACAAAAAGATAATAGTCTTAGGTTAAAGTTGAGTGTTACTACAAATGAAAAGAAAATAAGTAGGGCAAAAATTAAAACACCTGTAGATAATCCAATAGTAGATAATGTTAGCATAATGATGAAGATGAAGTTTTGATGATGCCTAAATCAAGTCAAGATATATCAAGATTCAAGAAGATCGTTTGAAGACTTGTTTTGCTATTAAAAGCTTTTGTAATAATTATAGTTTGATGTTTAGGACTTAGATTTATAGTAGGTTTTGATTCTTTTACTTTCATACTTTATATTTAATGTTCAGAATAAAAAATGCACGGTTATAATCGATTAAATCAAGTATTGATCGATTAAAATGTTACAAATGCTGAAAACTCAATTGGCACTGAAATAATTGATTATTACCTATTTTAATCGATTAATTCTATATTAATCGATTAAAGATAGCCGTTGGAGTTGTCTGATTTTTGAAAACTAGTTGTTGTACTCATTTTAATCGATTAACACTTGTATTAATTGATTAAAAGCATTAAATGGCCAGTTACAAAGAATGGAAGAATATTTGCTTGAGTCTATAAATAGGCTCTTCTTATCCATCAACAACAACTCTTCCTTTGTGCTCAAATACTCAGAACTCTTTGAGAATTGTGTGTTTGTGCTCAACTAAGGAAACTTTTGTCTGTGGAGCTAGTGATTGTTGCTACGGTGATGGAGAAATAGTTGGTTCATCCTTAGTGCGTCTAAGGAGGTGTGTGGAAGAGGATCATCCTTTGTAAAGTATTCGGAGGAGGTGTTTCATCCCTCGTGAATTATTCGGAGGAGGTGTTTCATCCTTCGTGAAGTATTCAGATGAGGTGTTTCATCTTTTGTGAAGACTCGAAGGAGGTGTAGGTTCATCTCTTGTGTTGTCAAAGAGGTGGTTTTTAAACTTTTACAAATTGTTTCTTTGTGAATGTAGTTTGTAATTGTTTTGTGCTTAGTGAACTGTTTATCTTGACTTGAGATAAGCAACTGGACGTAGGATTGGTAAGATCCAAACCAGTATAAAAATCATCTGTGCAAATTTCTCTCAACCTTACTCTTGATATTTATCTTTATTATTTGCGTAGCAAGTTAAATTGAGTAGAAATTAAAAGGCTCACGTTTATATTAAAACCCCTCTTGGCTTATTATTCCATGCGAACCATTCCGTTGCAGCCGCTTTGACAATTGGTATCAGAGCTTGATTTGATAGTTACTCAAATGGCAGGATCATATCAAACCTTTGCAGATGGTGCTTCTATCAATAAACCACCCTATTCACAGGTGAAAATTATACATTCTGGAATGTTAGAATGCAAATATTTATTGAGTCTATTGATTGTGAGATTTGGAATGTTATTGCATTTGGTTCGTCTGTTCCTACTGATAATTTACAGGAACCAAAGCCTCGTAGTTAGTGGACTAGTGAAGAGAAGAGAAGATGTCAAAATGATGTGAAAGCCCGAAACATCATTGCATTTGTCTTAATTGTTGATGAGTTTTACAAGATCTCTATTTGTAAGACTGCTCAAGAAATGTGGGAAGTGCTGAGAGTAACCCAAGAAGGTAAAATGATGTAAAGAGAGCAAAAAAGAATACCTTGATCCATGAATACAAAATTTTAAGGATGAAGAAAGGAGAAACAATACCATACGTTCATAAATGCTTCACCAATATCGTTAATCATCTAATTGGACTAGGTAAGTCTTTCGAAAATGATGAACTCAATATAAAAATTTTGAAATCTTTAGAAAGGTCGTGGCAACCAAAAGTGACTCCAATTACTGAGTCACAAAATCTCAACACAATTACTATGGTGACATTATTCGGAAAGTTGAGAGAGCATGAACTTGACCTAAGTAGACTAGATGAAGAAGAAGCAAAAGCAAAAACTAAGAAAAAGAGCCTAGCCTTAAAATCTGAGGTAGAAAGGAGCAAGAACAAAATAGAAGATGAAGACTCAGAAGATGAAGAAAATTTGAGACATATGATAAAAAGGATCAAAAGGTTCATGAAATCAAAAGATAAAGGAAGACTCAAATACGAAAAGAAAGAAAATCAATGATCTTCCTTAAACTATAAATGCTATGTGGTTGCGGAGAAAGGGGGGCACTTAAGTTGACTACCCAAATCAAAAGAAGAATGAAGAAACGAAAGAAAAGAAGTTCTTCAAGAAAAAGAAAGTCTACATCGCATGAGAAGATGACAATGAAACAATTTCTGATCTGAGCGAATTTGATGAAGAGGCAAGCATTTGTTTAGTGGCAGACGTCGAAGCTAGAAGTCAAGTAAGTTCATCTAGCGATTCTAATAATTATAGTCAATTTAGTGAAAATGAATTGCATGAAACTTATGTTGCTTTAATAATAGAATTTGAAATATTAGATAAAGCTCATGAGAAATTGAAAAGGGATTTCAAAAATTTAAAATTAAATTCTGAAAATATTTCTAAAGAAAATAAAAATTTAAAATCAGATTTTGAAAATATTTCTGAAGAAAATAAAAACTTAAAATCAGATTTTGAAGATATTTATGAAGAAAATAAAAATTTAAAATCAAATTTTGAAAATATTCTTGAAGAGAATAACAATTTGAAAAATAAAATTTTATTTTTTGAAAAAGGTAAGAAACTACTAAATAACACAACCTTAGGAGAATGCAGTAAAAATAATAAAAATAAGGTTGTTAAAAATAAGTAAGTTCCTAAAATTAAAAATAAACATAATAATAGATATCGTGGAACATGGTAGAAAAAGGAACAACATATAGGAACACAAATGTTATATCATACTTTTATTGTATGAAAAAGGGTCATACTTCAAATAAATGTAAAATTAAGTATTATGGTGTTCCAAGTGGTAAATATGTTTGGATTGTAAAATGATTTCAGTTTTTATTTTAATATAACCCAAAGGACGGTGTTTACCTTTTAAATTTTTTTTAAAGGCAAAATTTTAGAATTTTTTTTCCAAGCATGTTGTCTTTGATAAAATTATGGACCTTGAGGAAATCCTTGAGTCAATTGAATCAGATGCAGGAAATGATGAAGACTTGCAGAAGACAACGAATGAAGCAAAGAATGATGTCAATCCTCAAGACGAAGATCTCAACAAAATATCATTACACAACATTATTGGCGATATACCCAAGGGGTAAACATTAGAAGAGATATAAGAATTTCATAAATGTCTTAGGATTGCATTTTGATCCATTTTATGCATTTTTGAAAATTTAAACATATTTTTGTATGCATTAAAATTCCTATCTTGTATGAATCAATGTATAATTTGTTTTTTTTTTTTAAAGTTCTTTATCCTAAAATGATATGTTTTAAATCTTCTATTGTGTATGTTTCAATAAATCTTTAATTTTGAAATATATTTAGCTCATATGCATACATGCTTTTATTAAGGGGAGTATTATCTTAGGGGGAGAACTTAAAACACAGCTTTTTAATTATGATAAAAAAGTGGGAGAAAATGTTTAAAGCTCATTATTATTCTCTAATGCCCTTTTCCTCTATAAGGTGTGTTTTTATCCAGATTATTACTAAAAGTTTTAATTCAAAGGAGTTTTGATCATCATCAAAAAGGGAGAGAGTGTTAGCAAAATGATGAAGATGAATTTTTGATGATGCCAAAATCAAGTCAAGATATATCAAGATTCAAGAAGATCCTTTGAAGACTTGTTTTGCTATTAAAAGCTTTTGTAATAATTATAATTGGATATTTAGGACTTAGATTTATAGTAGGTTTTGATTCTTTTACTTTCATACTTTATATTTGTTGTTCAGAATAAAAAAAAGCACAATTATAATCGATTAAATCAAGTATTAATCGATTAAAACGTTACAGGTGCTAAAAACTCAACTGACACAAAAATAATCGATTATTACCTATTTTAATCGATTAATTCTTAGAATAATCGATTAATACAATAAATAGGCTCTCCTAATCCATCAACAACAACTCTTCCCTTGTGCTAAAATACTTAGAACTCTTTGAAAATTGTACGCTCGTGCTTAGCTAAGGAAACTCTAGTCTGTGGAGCTAGTGAATTCTTGCTACGGTGATGGAGGAATAGTTGGTTCATCCTTAGTGTGTCTGAGGAGGTGTGTAGAAGAGGATCATCCTTCGTGCAGTATTCAGAGGAGGTGTTTCATCCTTCGTGAAGTATTCGGAGGACGTGTTTCATCCTTTGTGAAGATTCAAGGGAGGTGCAGGTTCATTTCTTGTGTTGTCAAGAGAGGTGGTTTCTAAACTATTACAAATTATTTCTTTATGAATGTAGTTTGTAATTGTTTTATGCTTAGTAAACTGTTTATCTTGACTTGAGATAAGCAACTGGAAGTAGGATAGGAAAGATCCGAACCAGTATAAAAATCATTTATGCAAATTTCTCTCAACCTTACTCTTGTTATTTATCTTTATTATTTGTGTAGTAAGTTAAATTGAGTAGAAATTAAAAGGCACACGTATATTAAAACCCCTCTTGGTTTATTATTCCATGTTAACCATTTCGTTGCAGCCGCTCTAACAGATAAGGATGTTGAAGTCATAGAATCCCTTTGGCATGAAAATAATATCCTCAAAAAAATTCTTAGTAGAACACTTGAGGGAAATGAGAGGTTGGATCGTCTGTTGAGAGATTGTAGGCATCCATCTAACAAACAAGGTCTAGGTTATAGAAAACCCTTTTCAGTGGATGTAAATAAGTCTAAACTCATTAGTTTCAGTAGGTCAGTTAGTAATGCATTGTCTTCTGAAAAGAAGAAAGTGCATATGTCTAACAAGTCAGAACCCAACTTCTTATGGGTACGTAAGAGTCAAATAATTCCTCATACAAATGTGTCTAATGACCAAAAAGAAAGTCTTGTTCTGGTACCTGGACAGTGGCTTCTCACGTGACATGATGGGAGAAAAATGTATGTTCCTAAACCTAAGGGACAAAAAAGGAGGTTCGATCACATTCGGAAGAAGCCAAAACGGAAAAATAATAGGAATTGGAAAGATAAGTGATAACGGTTGATTTCACTGTTATATGTGACTTAATTTTGATACTAAATGAACCCTTTTTGACTTAACACTAGCTTAAAACTCAAGTTTTTGCTTTAGTTTGAGAATAAAGAGAGTTGAGGTTATAATGTATGTTTTTTTATCACTAATTCCCTTGGTTTTGGAGGAAATTTGGATGATTTGGAAGAGGAGTTGAAGTACCAAGTAGTTGGATCTGAGGAAGGACCGAAAAACACCAGAAAGATAGATCGCAGGACGCTTGAGCGCCCTTTTCATGGGCCGTCAGCGCCAGAGGCTCGCATTGACGCCTGACCGCCCCTTTTTGAAGGCCCTCAGCGCTGAAGCTTCGTAGTCACGCCTCGGCGCCCTCATTGAGTGCCAATTTCCTATGCTCTTCCACGCCTGGGCGCCCTTCCAGGGGCACTGAGCTCAAGTATTATCGCAAGCACGCTTGGGCGACCTAAGTTGGGGCACTAAGCACCGACGACGTGAGCTTGGACTTGTTTTCTGTTATTTTTACGATCTATTTAAGACCCAGACGCCCTAGAGAGTTCATCTTTTGGCAGAAGAAGCGCAAATTAAACTTTTCGACTCTCTGGAGCACTCCTTTTCGGTTTTTAGGGTTTATATTCCATTCTATTTTCACCATGACAATAGGGAACTGATTTTTTTGTTGTTGTTGGGGAATGATGTAAACCTTGTGAACTATCATGTATTGAATTGATTCTTGTTATTGATATATGCTTCTTTCATTAATTGTTAGGGTTTTTCTCCTTCACTCATTTTGCTTGCTTTGTTTAACTCATTCATAGAACGATGTATGAATTGCATGAGTATCAGGAGATATCTTACAATTCAGGTTCAGGAGAATTTCTCCCAAAATTAGTATTACCGAAGGATGGGGATATGAGTTTTGGTTGTCTTAAGCTACTAATCGTAATGCATAATTAATTATTAGGGATGTAAGGGATTGTGGTCTAGTAATTAAGGATAGCCTTTCTTCGCCGAGGGATCGGCTTTTAAGTAAATTAGATAGTGACATTAACATTAATGAAGAAGAAGAATTCTTACATGCATGAGAGTAAACTAGGTGAAATCTAAACCCCAACAACATATTCATCTCATATTTTTAATATCATTCATACACTTTTGTGCTTTTGTTCAATTAATTAAATTGCATACATGATTTTTTTTTTTTTGTAATTGCATTAAAAATCCAAAAATCGTTCATCAATGTCTTAATTAGTTAAGTAATCACATGATTGTTTAGGTCATGAGTCTTTTGGGAAACGATACTTGGTCTTACCAATTTTATATTACTTGATACGATTCAGTACACTTGCTGAAGTCTTAACAATAGGTACAAACCTTTCTCCTTCCATTGATAATGTTTTGTTAGTAGATGGCCTTAAACATAATCTGCTTAGCATGAGTCAATTGTATGACAACGGATATAATGTTATTTTTGAAAAAGGCCAATGTAGAGTATTATATAGTAAAATTTCTTTAGTATTTACTATTAATAGGCAAGGTAACTTGTATAAAATAAATCTGGATGAATTGTAGTCTCAAATTGTCTCATGTTTAGTCTCTATGAAGGACAAAGCAGTAATGTGACATAATAATTGTGGACACGCAAGTATGAGATTAATCTCTAAATTGCAACACCATGATCTCGTAAGAGGACTGCCAGATGTATCATTTAATGATATATTCTTTTGTAGTGTCGGCATGAAGGGCAAACAAGTCAAAGAATCTTTCAAAAGTAAAAATATGGCTTCGACCAAACGACCTCTGTAGTTGTTTCATATAGATTTGTTTGGACCTACAAGAATTGAATCTATGAATGGTAAACACTATGGATTAGTAGTTGTAGATGATTTTTCTAGGTGAACTTGGGTTCTATTTATAAGACATAAGGATGAGGCTTTTAATGTATTTTGCAAACTCTGTAAAAGGATAAAGATTGAAAAGGATTTGAAAACTATGTCTATCCGAAGTGATAATGGAGGAGAATTTGAAGACGATCTTCTCGAAAACTTTTGCGAAAACTCTGGCATCAAACATAACTTCTTAACTCCAAGAACTCCACAACAAAATGGAGTAGTTGAGAGGAAAAACAGATCTTTGCAAGAAATGGCTAGAGCTATGTTAAATGTTTTCAATAGTCCAAAACGCTTATGGGTAGAAGAAGAAGAAGAAGATAAAATATAAGTTTAAAAGCTCTTTTACCTAATGATAATCAAAGAAGATAATTGGATTTGACACATTAAACATAGGTGCAAGCTTGAGGTTAATCTCAAAATTGCATAAGCACAACCTTGTAAAAGAATTGTGAATTATATCATTCAAAGATAATTTCCTTTGTGAAGCACGTTTAAGGGTAAACAAGCTAAATCATTTTTCGAAAAAAAAAACACCTCTGCTGCTATAACACTTATATTTTCAGTCCAACAAGAACTATATTTGTTAAGGGTAAAATAAATATAGTCATAATAAATTAGTATACTTGATGAGCATATGTTAAATTCCCAAAGCATAAAGGTTAGTCCTTTTACTATCTTCTATAAATTTTGAAAAATAGCTCAAAACTAAAAAGACTTATTTATTGCCTTAACCAAAAGTTATCATAGTGATGTATTTGAAAATGGAAGCTATCAACTATTTTATGAAAACAATGGTATTCTTCATAAGTTTTAAACTCAAAAAACATGCCAAAACTGCTTTGTTGTGTGCGTCAAATTTACCTTTAGTTCCTCCATTAGAAAACCTAACCAGGCTGCTAGACAAGATGCTTCCAAGGCTATAATGTACTCAACCTCACATGAGGACAAAACTACCACAAGTTCTTTTATATAATTCCATGAAAGTGGTTCTCCTCCATAAAAGGAAGTATATCTTGCAGTGATTTTTTTTTCTATCACTCTTATCGCCACACCAATTTGAGTATGAATACCCAATTAATCTCAACTTAACATCAAATATTGCTCTTGGAAACAAGATTCCAAGTAAATTATGCCTTGTAGATACCTAAATATTCTCTTTGATGCATACATGTGTGATTGTCTCAAGTCCTACATGTATCTATTGATTAGACCAACATTATAACTCAAGTCTAGTCTTATATTCTGTAGGTTTCTCAAGCTTCCAACAATCTTTTGTTAGGTAGTGGGGTTAAGAGTTTCCTCATTTTTTTTAATTCTTTAACTTTTTTCCAACCTCTATAAATGTGATTGTTGGATTGCTTTGATGCATTTTAAATCTATCCAACAGATTCTAGGCATACTTGGATTGATGCATAATTGTACCATACTTGTACGGATGGCAACGGGTCGGGTCAGGCACGGATAGTGTGATACATGAACCCGACCCACAGGTAATAATTGTACTTGTTACCTGCCTCGCTACCCGCCGCATACCTGTATAAAAAAGCACGTGGACTTTTCCCTACCCGCGAATATTCGTTGGATACCCGTTTTCTTGTTTGGTAGAATAATAACATACGAAAAATATAATAAGAAAATAATAACATAGGGAAAAATAATTTATGGGCTGGCTAATTTACTCTCTTTTAGAAACCATTAGGGTTTAATCTACTCAAACAAAGAGGAGCAGCCTCCTTCTTCTTCTTCTCTGTTCAAGTCAATCTTTATTGCCCATTAGAAGCTTCAAGCTTCTTTCTTCTCCCTTTTCTCGCAGAAGCGGGAATGCTCTGCGTCTCAAGCAGAGGCACAACCTCACAACGGCGAGAATGACAACACTGTGGGAGTGGCTCAAGCATGATCTCGCCTTCGTTGGCAGCTGGTGGTGGACTGACAGCTTTTTTGTCATGTCAGGAGACCTTCTTCTTCCCTTTTCTACATCAGGTTCTCACATCAGCCATAACCTTAGAGGGTTTCGCACAGGGGGATATCCTTCTCCATCTCTTTTCTAGCGAACAACCAGCCTAGGGGATCGTCCTTAGCACAACAAAGGCATGACAATGGAGTAGCGAGGGTACAATGATGGGGCGGCGAGGGCTTCTGCGTTTAGTGGCAAGGGTTTCGTCTCCTCATGTCGTCGACCACTCCATCCGCCACCTCTACTGCCTTGCTACAGACTAAGTTGTCATCGCTTCTGCGTTTATCTTATTCTAATTTGAAGAAGAAACCCTAAAAAGGATCCTTATTCTGATTTGAAAAAAAAAAAAAAAACCTGAAAAGGAATTTGGGCGTGGCCCAATTTTATAGCAGATTAAACAGAAAAGAAAGCCTAATTGAAAATTAGAAAATAAATTAAAAGATAAAATTATGATTACATTTTTTAGGCGGGTAGCAGATACTCGCGGGTACGGATAGTGTGATACCCGAATCCGACCCGTTAACAAGCAGGTATTAAAATACCCGCTACCCGCGGGTACCTTGTTCTCGCGAATACTAAATACCCATAGCAGATACCCATGGGTACAGATATTTTTGCCATCCCTACATGGTTTTTGCAAACCCAATCCCCATGAAGTAATAATCACTCATTTCAAACTCATTCATCATTTGAATCTTGAATTGAGAAGTTAAATCTTTACTACTTCCTATAATTAAGAGATCATCAACATATAAATACATATTAGTTTTTCTGTCTTCAAACTATTATTCCAACTCCTCACATACACTCCATGTTCAGATACACATTTTTCAAAATCAATTTGGCTAAGAAATTTGTCAATTCTCTAGTATCAATCCCTTAAAGCTTACTTCAATCCATATAAGGCCTTTTTGAGCTTGTATACCTTGTGATCTTGTTTTTTTAACCTCAAATCCTTGTGACTATAGAACATTGTTAACGAATTGGCAAGCGTACCAAATCGTATCAAGTAATAATAAATGGTAAGTCCAAGTATCGTTTTCCCAAGAGACTCGAAAGGCCTTATCATTCGCGTGAATTAAAATCGTAAGACTTGAAAATAATAATCAATTAATTGGGTGTGTGAATAAAATATGAACATGCAAAAGAGATTGATTCAAATGACAAGAAGAAAACAATGGATGAATGGAGTTGTTGGGGGTTTACAATTTCATCTTTATCTGTTCTCTCTTATTTACTCCTCTTGAATTATTAGCTTGGTTAATTAATTGTCATGCAACTTTCTTAGCCTACCCTTAACCCGATCCCTCGGCGAAAAGAGCCTAATACTAATTACTGACTTGCTATCCCTAGCCTCCCCTAGCAATTAATACAGCATTATAGACCAGAAGTTAAAAGCAATTGATCGTCCTACCCCTATCCCTAGGTGGTATTGCAAAATCAAGGAATTACTCACCAGTTCATGACATTACTGTATGTCCCCGTATCAATAAAGACAAACATCAATTATCGAATGAGTTAAACAATAAAAGCATTAAGCACAGATGAGAACCCAACAATTAACAATCAAAACATATCGAAACCATATAAATAATCAAGAGTTTCAATAAAAGAGAGTATCAAAATATTACATTGTTTCCCCCAACAGCAATAGGGTTTAGTTCACCATTTTCATGGTGAATCTAGATGAAAAATGGATGAAGAATGGAAAAACAAACACTAGAAAAGATGAAAAGGAGCCTAAGCATCCAAGAGATCCTCTCCAGAGAGTGAAATTAGGTCTGGCCGCCCCATTCTGTCAAAAGAATGCATCTTAACTCGCAATAGGGCTATTTATAGGTGAGGAGCGTAACAGAAAACAGGCCCAAGCCCAGCAGACAACCTCCCGGCGGAACAAGTGTGGCGCCCGGCAGTTTCCCACAAATCGCACTACCGCCCGGCGGTAGGGGTCTACTGCCTGGCGGTTTCCCTCAAATCGCAAATCCGCCCAACGCCAACGCTAGGTGCCTACTCCTCGCCCTGGACCGCCCGACGGTGTAATTTGTCGCCGGGCGATGCGTCGACTCTTCAAATCTTCAATTTTCTTCTCTTTTCTTGAGTCTACGACCTTAATCTCCACTGCATTCTTCACTTTCTCATAAATGCTACAAAACAATGCAAAACAAGCATAATATCACTAAAAACAACTTTTGACTCTCTAAAGTGTTTTTTTAATTTTTTTCCAACAACCTTTCGGCCTCGGTTGTGACCTAAATTGATACCATAGAGGGCTTTCTGCCTCAGTTATGGTTCCAACCGAGGCGTATTCCCCTATTCTTTTTTAAGAACATGTTTGTTTCTGCAACATTCCCAACTGCAGAAATAGACCTACATATATTAAACTTTACAAAGCAATCAAGAATAATTTAGAAGCATATCTTCTCAATAAAAATTGTATTAAAACATAAATCAATTCAATGTAATCCTAAAACAACTTCTTAGAAGCATAAATCAACTCAATGTAATCATAAATCAACTTAGAAGCATAAATCAATCCAAAATCCAAACTTAAACTAATCATAAAAATGCTAAGGTCGAACTTACTAATATCCTAATATCTACATACTTTTATAGAGTTGAATTACATATTTAGCAAGTGCTTTCCTTATGTATCTAATGGACTACTTTGGAATAGAAGTAGTAAAATTGAATCTCTGCATAAAACATAATGATTTAAATTAGTGTATATGAACTCTAAACTACATAAAAAATAAAATTTAAACCAAAATATTATTGTTTCCCATCCACTGGTAACATGTGCACGAATAATGGTCATCATCCAATACATGATGTAGTAACTACACTTATATGACCTGTAACGCCCCGGCAACTTACAAGGATTGCTGACTGCCCCCACAAATCACCACGAGACTTTTCAGTGTGCTTTGTCCTCACTCGCACACTTTCCGAGAAAACTTCCCAGAAGGTCACC
>NW_014542924.1:1165709-1200011 GCF_000741045.1 Vigna radiata var. radiata | reverse complement strand
GGATTGCTGACTGCCCCCACAAATCACCACGAGACTTTTCAGTGTGCTTTGTCCTCACTCGCACACTTTCCGAGAAAACTTCCCAGAAGGTCACCCATCCCAGAATTACTCCAGGCTAAGCACGCTTAACCATGGAGTTCTTAAGGGTTAGGCTACCGAAAAGTAAATGCATTTTGGTGATATGGGTAGCCAAATCAATTCCTTTAAGCTATCCTTCAACTGTATAGTCCCATACCTATACAGTCTCCAGATCCCTCTCATTCCGGTGTATGTTCGATTCGTCCATGTGTCCCTTCCACTCGAAGCCTGCCAGGAGCCGCTCCTTGTCTGTGCCCCCTGCACCATGCTTCTTGCACCGGCGATCACTCCCCGCCCTCGTCAGTGCCCGGGTGTCACATGACCCGCTGATAACGGTCTAAAAACCGTTATTTTCATACTTAAATTTGATATGAAAACACACCCTTTATGGTTTAGAATTAGCTTAAAATCAAGTAAAACACTTAGTTGAGTCATGAGAGAGTCAAAAGTTGGTTTTAGAGATATTATGCTTGTTTTTACATTGTTTTGCACAGTTTTGATGAGAATTGAAGAAGGAAGTAAATCAAGGTGGACTTAGACTCGTGACAGATGAAGAAAAAGGATGAAAAGAAGAGTCAAAGGGACCGTTGAGCGTCAGAATGGATTGCTGAGCGTCCAGGACGATTAGGGGCAAACCGCTCAGTGGTAAAGTTGACCGCTGAGCAGTCCAACAGCTAAAGGGGAAACCGCTGAGCGGTTTACTTAGGCGCCTGAGCGGTTGTCTGTTTTTATTACCTCGGATTCTTTAATCCTTCTGTTATCTTTTTGGTCTATAAATAGACCCAGTGCGATTCAAAACATAATCTTTTGGCAGAGAGAAACGTCCAAAGTTGTTCCATACACCTTAGAGGAGGTTTCTTGGATGCTTAGGCTCCAATCTACCAAGTTTAGGGTTATTTCTTCCATTCTTTCATTGTATTTCATCTAGATTCACCATGATTATGGTGAACTAAACCCTAGGTTGTTGGGGAACAATGTAATCTTTTGAAACTCTATTATATCAAAATTTTTATCTTCTTTATATGCTTGCATATGCTTATCTTTATCAATTGTTGGGTTCCATACCTTTGCTTAATGCTTTTATCGTTTAACTCATTCGGTAAATGTTGTTTGTCTTTATTAATACGGGAACGTACAGTAATGTCATGAACTGGGGGGAATTCCTTGATTATGCTAATACCGCCTAGGAATAGGGGTAGGACGATCAATTGTATTTTGCTTCTGCTTATCATGCATTATTAGTTACTAGGGGAGGCTAGGAATAGCAAGCCGGTAATTAGTAATAGGCTCTTTTCGCCAAGGAATTGGGTTAAGGGTAGACCAAGAAAGTTTGCATGACAATATGAAAAATATGCGAATTAGATAAGAAAAATAGATATAAGAGGTTGAATAAGATGAAATTATAAACCCCAACAACTCCATTCATTCATAGTTTCTTTTAGCCAACTGATTCACTGCATTTTGCATGTTTACTTTTGTCTTGCATTCAAAACCTAAAATTTAATTCTTTTCTCAAGTCTTATGCGATTGGTTTACATGAAAGTTAAGGCCTAAGAGTCCTTTGGGAAACGATACTTGGACTTACCCATTTTATATTACTTGATAACGATCTGGATGTCATCAAATTTATTTCCTTCGTGAGTCATTTGGGGGTCAATGAACCCATATACATCATTAAACCCCATCTTGTTACTTACACGAAACATATACCTGAAATCAAGAAATGATATGATATAACTAAATTGATAAATCAATTTTATATAAATAAGTTCTCATAAACTTACATCATCCACAATTGAACGAGTTTAATATTAAGCTCTTCTTTCCCTAACGCAAGCTCCTTACGATCTTGTTGATGCAAGTACAATGGGATCTCGGAGTGTCTTCCAAATATAGTAGAATCCCATGGAACAATCATTGGTGCATCTACAATGATGTTACAAAGCTCGTGTAACGCACCAAGAGGGTCCTCCTTAGATAAATGAGTCTTCTTCGATGAAGACTTCCCTCTCAACCCGTCTACTGTTACATGAAAAAATATTTATACTATGTTGTCAATCTTAAGTAAAGTTTAAAGTTAAAAACTGTATAGTTGGAGTCCATAACAGGGGGTCAGATACAATACAAACCAAATATATAGGTCAGGCGATGAAAGACTGAAATGCCTATGGCACAATGATCATCTCATCTGTAGGCAGAGGAATAAACGCATCTAGTACAACAATTTCATCAACCGTGACCTTGACCTTATCTTCTCCTAGCTCCATACCATGCACCACAGTGGTTGCCTCAAAGACTGTGCCACAAGCCACTAGCACGATCCTAGTAGGATGTAGAATATATAGCTAACATGGACGAGTGTCGTACATGTCGTTCCTTGGGGCGTCGGGAGCTGAGCAATTTCCTTTGTTGCTTCTACCTGTCAAATTAAATGTTAGCTTATACAAAAGGTAAATTAATAAACAAAAATGATTATTAAGTTTACCTGAAGGAGGCACAAACTGTTTCACTACAAGAGATGGCTGTGAATGCATGCCATAACTCTCAAACTGTTGTTGGAACTGTCGCATAACTATTTCAGCGACTTTATCACACAACTCTACCCTGACCCTTTCTGTGATCTCGTGTGTGATCTCCTTTGTGATGTCCTGCTTCAGCCTTTGTTCATACTCTTGACTTAATCCGTATGAAGATGCATGCGAGGAAGACCCAAAGAACTGTACAATGCCTATGCCAGTTCCAATAACACGCACTCGTCCTGGGTGCTCAAGTCGTCCAATAGCAATGGCAAGAATATCTTAATGACCTTCCTGTGTTAATTGACCTTGGGAGCTCTGATCAACCAAGGAGTCCTGTAACATAACAAAACTTTAAAATTATTTCAAAGATCTATGTAATATATATAACATAAATCTTGTCAAAATAAGAGATATGACATCATATAAGTCTTTCTGATATCTCTCTAACATTGTCAGAAGTGTAGGAGCCCGATAATCTTAGACGAGCAAACTTCCATTTCTCGTGCCGAGATGGTGGGAAGGAGGAGGATGAGGGTCACCATCCTCAGAAAGTGAAAGCCTAATATCTGACTTCTGCTTGATTATTTTTTTCCTCAAGCTTCTTGTATCCACCACGAGATAGTGAGTATGAATTTTCATTTTGAGAACTTATACCATGTGCTTTAGACCTTGTTTCCTGTGACAAAATGAAACAATTGTTATGATATAAAATTATGAATGATGAATTGAGTGATTTTACCTACACTTTCCTGCCATAAGTCGGATGTACGAAGTTGTACAAAGTAACGCCAAGTTTCTTCGTCAATTGTCGTATATTTTGAACATGAAGTTTCATTTCATTTTACTCTAAAGATATATATTAACGTCAATTTTGTCTTAAATCCCTGAAATCTTTCGGCAATTGCAGATAAACACCTACTCCTTAGGCTCGCGACATTTGGAATATCAAATTTCATATGCAATAAAGAAAGTAATAACCTTATATTAGTACAAATTTATCAATATAATGAAACTAGAATTTGGAACAATATTGATTAACTTACCAATAGATCTTACCATATTAGATTTCGATCAGCCTCGGATACATGGTCAAATGATGGAGTAAGGATAAAGATGTGATCACGTGCTAGTACTCCAAGGTAAGACCTAAAAACATCTGCATTTGGTCCAGAGGCTACTCCGATGACCACGTTAATAATGACAAGTGTCCTTGATTGAGGTCGTACCCAAATAAAATTTAATGTTCAATTAAATGCAATATATCTAGGAGAATGACCCCTAGGTCATCTCTCAAGGACTAATTATGGTTCAGGAAATAGATCAAGCACTTGGTGGGGGGTTTAGAAGGTGGTTTTGTGAAATGAAATGAACTAATTACCACACAATTTAAACATATATTTAAAGACAAATTAAAGACTGGCTGGTGCTAACTCGACTGCACTTGTTTCCAATCACAAATTCACTTCAGTATCCAAACCTATGACCCTTAATCCAACACGAACTAAACAATTAAGAGAAGTCTAAAACGGTCTTCACAAAATGCGAATTAAGAAAATGCACTCACAAATTCATCAATTATGCACACACAAAGTAATCAACTAAGCGAAGATTATCATGCTCAAATTAGACCATTAAGCGAGGACCATTTGCACAAAACAAATTGCATTACAATAGGGCACACAAAACAGAATCACAATTAAGATCCAAAAACCTCATGGAAACATTGCAGCTTCATTAATCACCAACCTAAATGAAATTAAGCTTCCATGAAACCGAATTCAATGCAGCAAAACATAGCAACTCAAGAACATAGTGCAGAAACAAAATTCGAATCAATTAAAGAAGCACCTGATGTAGAAAATGAAAGCCTACTACTAAAACGAAGATAGAAAACGCAAAGTCACTAAAAACGTAATTTAACCACAAAAAATGGAGCACAAAAACGCACATCAATTGGGAATACAAAATTGGGAATGAAGTTAGAACTGCAATACAAAATTAAAAAAAAGAAAAGAGAGTGAAAGAACAAGCTAAAGTGTAGAAACAAATTTATTTAATCTAAACAAGTTCATAATAAAATTAAGCTAAGAAAAGAAGAAGGAAAAACGAAAAAACCTATATAGGAGCTCTCCAAGAGAAAGGAAAACGTAAAGTGTAGAATGAGAGCATGATAGATTATTTTTGGGGTCTGCCCCCCTTTTGCACACAACCCTAGGTCAGATTTCACTAATGGGCCTCACCCTAAATGGCCAAAAATGGCCTAAAACCTAAATTTGCCCAAAAAAAACCTAAAAACGAAATTACAATTTAATTTAAACTAATATGGTGATGAGGATGGACAAAAATGATGTGGCAAATTAATTAAAATAAGAATTTCTGGTCAAATTAAGCACAATTATCAAAAATGGGGAATAATGGACATTCAAACACAATTCCCTAATTAAATGTAGTACAATAAGCTAATTGAATTCAAGAAAATATTGACTCATCAGTCCTCTCACCTACATTTCTACTAAGTATAAGTTATCTCAATCTTGTCGCTCCTCTGGTGGGTCTAGAAATGGGGACTTCATCCCTTAATGAATGTGGTGCCTTAGCCATATATCTATCACAATAAATAAGATGAAAGATTAATAAAATACTTATAAAATAAAATACATTATTTAACAAAAGCCATAAATCTACACAAATATGAAATTCATACATAATCATATGGATTGGTGATATGTATATTCCTTCATTATGATCTTCTTGAATTTCATGTACATCATCAACTAGAGGGTCGTCATCAAAATTTATTGTCGTTTTAATTTGATATTGTTAGCAATATGAAGATTACATAGATTCTCTTCTTTATCTTCAATTTGTTATTTTCCTTGAAAAGCGACATATCAATGGACAAATGTAGGATCTTTGACATAAAAACCTGACTTGCTTGATATGCCATGATAAACGGTTCCTCTCCATAACCAACCTTTCGAAAATCAACTAATGTCATACCAGATTCATCTATTTTAACACCACTCTTACTGTCAACCCACTTACATTTGAACAGTGCAACAGAAAACTTAGTGCAATCAACCTCTCATATCTCTTCTATAATACCATAATATCTCATTGTTCCAACTACAGGATTTTCATCTTTGGATGTGGAAAATTGAAGCAACTCAACTTCTAAACTGATGTCACTATTTTGTATTGTGCTTTTATCATCCAAAGTCTTTGTATAGAATGTGCAATTAATAATTTCATAGCTTGTACAACATAAAACATCAAACTTTAAACCATTTGTTAGCCACAACAAAGTCTCAGAAGACCATGATTCTTTCAAAACTTCATATTTAAACCAGGACAAGAATGTTTTGTTATGCTCCATCAACTTTCATTTCTCTGATTGTCTTGGATACTTGTCCTTCACAACGTCTTTATCTGCTTGCAAAAACGGGATCACCTCATTTGTGTTGTTTAATATGTACAGATGTGTTTGCATCAATTCTTCACGATTTTTCGTCCCCACATTCACACCTCAGATGCTTTTACTTGTAGAACATCTAATCAACCATAATGTCTAAGGAACTCCTATCGGATTTACTTTAGTCATATAATCAGAATAAATCTTGATACTTTGTTCAGCAACATACCTTTAAATCATTGAACCTTTTGTACGATATTGATTTTTTACATACTCATCTAAAATCTTCATATAACGCTCAATAAGATACATCCATCTTAAATATATTGGTCCACACAACTTGATTTCTCTGACCAAATGAACAAGTAAATGCACCATGATATCGAAAAAGGATGGAGGGAAAAACATTTCTAGCTTACACAAGATGATAATAATGTCCCCTTGAAGTTCATCTAATTTTGTGGGATCGATGACTTTACTACAAATTGATGAGAAAAATGAGCACAATCGAGTTATGGTGTGCCTACCTTTTTTGGAAAAAAATTCCACAAATTGCCACCAGTAACAATTGTTACATTAAGACGTGGCAATCGTGAGACTTTAGGCCAAATGGCTTTAAATCTGCATTGACTTTAAGCTCTTGATATTTGAAGTTTATCCTTGTGGTACCTTGATACTCTTTAAAAAAAGGCAAAAACTTATCTTCTCTTGTCTGGACTGTTACCAATGAAGAGCATTGGTATCTTGAAGCTACTATGAAGTTTTTATGATGAAAAAAGCTGAAGAATCGAAGACTCTAAGTACATCTTTTTTAAACGCATTTTGTAGAAACAAATATATAGGATAAATTGTAATGATGTAAAAACTCTTAGAAGTTTTCGTATTTAGTGAGTCATTGCGCATATAGTCGATTATCTCGGGTGATAATCGATTATCATGAGCCAGCTTAGAAAAGAGTTGCTCGCGCAAATAATCGATTATTAAACAGAATAATCGATTATCCTGGTCCTTATGACAAATGCCCAAGTCTCTAGAATAATCGATTATTCCTCAGGATAATGGATTATCACATTTTGAAAACCCCATAACGGACAAAAATAATCGATTATCACTTATGATAATAGATTATTTCTGGCAGTTGGGAGATCTCTTTTCAGTTTCAGACCCTGGGCTTATAAATAGGTTTTTCCACAGCTCTTAGAATTAAACTTTTCATTTTGAGAGTATTAAAGCTTTGTGCCTAAGGGAAGCTCTCTGTGACTGAAAAGGATATATTCCATTTTAAGAATATAGTTTGTCTGAGGAAGTTCTCAAAGTGATAGAGTGCTCTTGTCTGGTCTTGTGAATACGAGAAGCTCGCGCTTTGTATGTCAAAGGTCGGAGCGGTTCTCTTCAAGTTGGCAGAGTTGTTGCTTCCGATTCGTGCGTTGGAGGAAGCTCTTCCGGTTTGTCTGATAACGGTTTAAAACACCGTTGTTTGTGATATGATTTTGATACTAAAAGCACCTTTTTTCACCTAGAAACTTGCTTGGACTCATCCTTTTTGAATAAATTGGGTGAACAAGAGATTTGAGGTTGATTTCAATGATTTTATGACTAATTCCCGCTGTTTTGACCGAGATTGAAGAAATACTAGAAGAAGAGATGGAAAACCAAGATGAAGGAGCACAGAAGGGGTCAAAAAGGCACTAGAAGGAGGGAAAACAAGCAGCCCGGGCGACCAGAAGCGTAGCCCAAGCGAACAGAATCGACGTCCGCCGCCCGGGCAGTGGCCCTAGATGCCTGAGCAGCGTTGCTTCGTAGCCTGGGTGTCCAAATCTGACACCCAAACCCAACATGACTCTCAATTCACGACCGGGCGGCCTCCCTACGACGCCTGAGCGAGATTTCATGTGGATCGGGCCCTGTTTCTACTCTGTTTTGATTCTTTTGGACCGGGCCTTGCTCTGGCACGCCTCTGACACTATTTAAAGGACCCTGGGGCTCTAGGTTTTGCATCCCTGGCAGAGAAGAGCATAGCAATACACTCTTAGCCTACTCTTAATCTTCCATTCTCATTCTTTCTTCCATTGTTCATAGAGTTCCCCCATGTCTGTGGGGAACTAATTTCTATTTGTTGTTGGGGAATGATGTAGCCCTTTAAACTCTCATGTATTTGAAATGATTCTTAATTTCATATGCTCTTTCATTAATTGTTAGAGTAATTCATTTGTTTTTATTCTTGCTTATACAATAGCATGATCTATGAGTTGCATTAGTGTTGGGAGGTTCCTTTCAATTCAGGTTCTTGTTAAATTACTCCTAAGGGTTATATTGCTCAGGGATGAGGGTATGAGTCTTAGTCGTCTTAACCTCTTGATCTTCACATCTTTTTACTAGGAATCCTAGGAATTGTATGAACTGGTAATTAGGGACAGGCTTATTTACCGAGGGATCGGGTTTAAGTGATTTAGTGAGGGATGTTGGCATTAATACATAAAGAAGAATTCTTATATACATGACAGGGAACTAGGTGAAATTTAACCCCAACAACATACCCATCTCATATAAATCAACCTTCATTCATATTTGTGCTCTTTTGCCATTGATCAATTGCAATTTTATTTTCTTTATTATTTTTGCATCCCAAACCCATGATCTCTTTTATTTTAAGTCTTAATTAATCATGTTTTCACACAATTGTTCAGTGTCGAGAGTCCTCTGGGATACGATGCTTGGTCTTACCATTTTATATTACTTGTGTGACTCGGTACACTTGTCAATTTGCCCCAACGTTGTCGAAGTAAGTTACTTGTTGCATTCTTCCGGTTCATTTATCGAAGGAAGGTGTTTTCTATTCTTTGCTCATTTCATTACCATATAATCTGTACAACTATATTTTTAGTGGAAAAGGTTAATCACTCTTTATAGTGATTAACATCTGGACGTAGAATCTTTTGATTTGAACCAATATAAAAATCATCTGTGTGATTTTTCTCTTCCCTACACTCTTTAAACTTAGCACTCCAACTGTTCGATAAAAGTTCACTAAGAAAATCAATTTTTAAAACGTACCATTGTAACTTGAGTTGTGACTAAACACACTTTCCGCTACTATTATTTTTATTCCACTGCGCGACTCTATCGGTACCGATTGTTCCAACAATTGGTATTAAAGCTTGCTTTGATCGTTTTTCAATTTTTTCAAAAATGGGCTATCATAACCAAATGTATGTTGAGGGTGCTTCTATTGATAGACCTCCTTTGTTCACGGGGGAAAATTATGCGTTATGGAAAATAAGAATGCAATTATTTTTAGAGTCAATTGACACGGGTATTTGAGAAGTTGTTTTGGATGGTCCTTTTATTCCTACTGTAAATTTGAATGGTGTAGAGGAAGAAAACCATATTTGTAATGGACTGTTGAAGAGAATAGAAGAGCCCAATTTGATATTAAGGCTCGCAATATAATATCCTCTGCTTTGATATTAGATGAATTTTAAAGGATTTCAGTGTGCAAACAGCTCAGGAGATGTGGGAAGTTCTTCAAGTAACCCATGAAGGAACTGATGATGTGAAATGTGCTAGGAAAAACACCCTGATACAAGAGTATGAGATGTTCAGGATGTAACAGGGTGAAACCATCGCTGATGTGCAAACACGCTTCACACATATCGTCAACCATCATTTTGGTTTAGGTAAGAAATTTGACACTGACGAATTAAATGTTAAAATTTTGAAATCTTTGAACAGGACGTTGCAGCCAAAGGTTACTGCGATAACTAAGTCACAAGACTTGACGTCCATGTCTATGGCTGTGCTTTTTGGAAAGTTGAGAGAGGACGAGCTTGAGTTGAGTAGACTGAGTGTTGAGGAAGTCCAAGGAAAGAAGGAAATGTTGGCCTTCAAAACTAAAAATTCAAAAGGCAAGAGTTTAGAAAAGGATGAGGAATCTGAAGATGAAGACTCAGATGACGAAACTATGAGTCACATTATTAGAAATTTTTCAAGTTCATGAAATCTAAAGATAAGGAAAATTTTTAAAAAGATAGGAAGAAGAAACAAAGATCTTCAAATTTCAAGTGTTATGGTTGCGGAGAAAAAGGGCACGTAAATGTCGATTGTCCAAACAGCAAGAAAAGTGAAGAAAGAAAGGAAAAGAAAACTCACAAAGAGAAGAAAAGAGCTTATATTGCTTGGGAGGATAACACATCAAGCACTTCTAGTTCAAGTGATTCTGTTGAAGAAGCAAACTTATGTTTGACAGCTAATGTTGATGACAATGCAAGCCAAGTAAGTTGCTCTAGCCTTGACACTAGTGAATTTGATGTACAAAAGGCTTTTCTTGAATTGCTTAATGAATCTGCGAAATTGAATACTGCTCATAAAAATTTGAAAAAGGAATTTAAAGAATTGCAAATTAAATATGAGAAGGCGTTAGATGAGGAAGTTATTTTAAGAAATAAAATATACAATTTAGAAATTAAAGAAATTACAAATGTTGAACATCCTATTGAGTGCCTTTCATGTAAGAGTCATGTGCTTGATATTGATATTCTTGAAAATCTCCTTGAAGTTGTAACTAGAAGTAATAATGTTGAAATGCCTATACTTGTTAAAAAGGTTTATAAAAATAAAATGGTTTTTAAAAGTAAGAATCAAATTAAAAGAACCTGTAGGGTATGGGTTGAAAAAGGAATTGTTTGTTATAGGACCCCAAATGTTGTCACATGTTTTTATTGTATGAAAAAGGGGCACACTTCTAACAAATGTAGAATCAAACATTTTGATGTTCCTAATAAAAAATATGCTTGGATTCATGTTATAAAGAAATTTTCCTCTAACCTCAAAGGACCCAAATGAGATTATGGAGACCAAAAATTTATTGTTTTGTTTTGCAGGTGGAATTTTCTAAAGGAAAAGAAAGCTATATGGTATCCTAGTAATTTTTAAGAGATTTAAAAATGATTTATGAATGTTAGATGTGTCTTAGGTTGAAAATTTGGTCCAAATTTGTGTTTTTCATAATTTAACGTAAATAATCGATTACCAAAGATAATAATCGATTATCTTAAGCAGTAGCGTAAAAAAAAATGGTCTGTTTTTAAAAGGGGATTATTACATTTAGGGGGAGTAATTTTAATAAATTAAAAGGACTTAAATTCTTTTTAAATTACCTATTTTATGGGGAGCATAAAGTTTAGATGTTTTTTAAAGAGGGGGTGAAATTTTTTATTGTGATAATTTTGTGATAACTGAGATTTATTTGAGGGGTAGATATATGATTTTATTAGATATCTTTTTTTTATCTCTATTATGGATTAATTACTCTTTTCCCCTTAGTGGTCAAATTAAGAACATGACCTTCAAGAGCATGACATATCACAAAATCTTCAATTCCCTGATTATCCTCCAAAACCTCCTTTTTAAAAGTTTGTTTGTATTTCTTAATTAGAGTTGGATTTTTGTTTTTCTTATATTCCATGAGGTATTTTGTTTATTCATGTTAAGAAATTTCAATTTTATTTCTGTTTTGAAATGTATCAATTCTTTTGTTAAGGGGGGAAAATTTTAAGGGGAGTCTTTCCACTTTTTAGTTTTTGCTTATGATCAAAAAGGGAGAGAAAACTTCTAATTTAATTAGTGCAGTTATTACTAACATGTTTGTATGTTTGTAAGTATGAAATTTGTGCAGGAAATTAGAAATGCATTTAACAAGAAGATATTTTTTATCATCATCAAAAAGGGAGAGATTGTTACCAATGAGGAGAATTGGTATCTTGAAGCTACTATGAAGTTTTGATGATGATATAAGCTAGAGAATTGAAGACTCTAAGTACATCTTTGTTAAACGCATTTTGTAGAAACAAATGTATAGGATAAATGGTAATGATGTAAAAACTCTTAGAAGTTTTCGTATTTAGTGAGTCATTGCACATATAATCGATTATCTCGGGTGATAATCGATTATCCTGAGCCATCTTAGAAAAGAGTTGCTCGCGCAAATAATCGATTATTAAACAGAATATTTGATTATCCTGGTCCTTATGAGAAATGCCCAAGTCTCTAGCATATCGATTATTCCTCAGGATAATCGATTATCAGATTTTGAAAACCCCATAACGAACACAAATAATCGATTATCACTTGTGATAATAGATTATTTCTCGCAGTTGGGAGATGTCTTTTCAGTTTCTGACCCTAGGCTTATAAATAGGTTTTTCCGCAGCTCATAGAATTAAACTTTTCATTTTGACAGTATTAGAGCTTTGTGCCTAAGGGAAGCTCTCTGTGAGTTAAAAGGATATATGTCATTTTGAGAATACAATTTGTCTGAGGAAGTTCTCAAAGTGAAAGAGTGCTCTTGTCTGGTCTTGTGAATAGGAGAAGTTTGCGCTTTGTGTGTCAAAGGTCGGAGCGGTTCTCTTCAAGTTGGCAGAGTTGTTGCTTCCGGTTTGTGCGTCAGGGAAGCTCTTCCGGTTCATTTGTCGAAGGAAGTTACTTGCTGCATTCTTCCAGTTCGTTTGTCGAAGGAAGGCTTTTTCTATTCTTTGCTCATTTCTTATCTTGTAATCTATACAACTATATTTTTAGTGAAAAAGGTTAATCACTCTTTATAGTGATTAACAATTGGTCGTAGAATCTTTTGATTCGAACCAGTATAAAAATCATCTGTGTGATTTTTCTCTTCCCTACACTCTTTAAAATTTTAGCACCCCAACTGTTCGATAAAAGTTCACTAAGAAAATCAATTTTAAAAACGGACCATTGTAACTTGAGTTGTGACTGAACACGCTTTCCACTATTATTATTTTTATTCCGTTGTGGGACTCTATCGGTACCGATTGTTCCAACATGGACATTGTGTAACATGCATGGGGAAAATAAGTACATTTACCAGTCTCCCTTGGTGTCAAATCTTCTCATATCTTCATGTCAACCAAATCTAAACAAACATTCGCTCAATTTTTTGTTTTTCCCAGAATGTTAAGTAGTGTAACAATCAAGCTATAACACATATTCTTCTCTACATGCATAACATCTATGCAATATCCAACATCTAACTTTGACCAATATGGAAGATCAAAGAATATTGATTTCTTCTTCCAAGGGGTCGTTATAGATGACTTCTTGGATGTTTTCCCAAAAACATGATGCACTTTATTAAATTTTTCAAGAACTTCAATGCCAGTAAGTGGAATTGGTGCATCGTCTTTTTCTTGTTCTCCATTGAATGCTTTTTTTAACCTTCGATACGGATGATTAACTTGTAAAAATCTTTGATGATGAATATACATTATCTTCCTTCTGTGTTTTAATTAATGAGGTGTAGTGTTTTCTTCATATATAGGACATGTTTTATGACCCTTCACACTGTACCCCGACAAATTACCGTAAGCTAGGAAGTCACTAATGGTGCAAAATAAAATGGCATGCATCATGAATGTTTCAGAAGCAAAGGCATCAAATATTTCAATCCCATCAACCCACAACAACTTCAAGTCTTCAACTAGTGGGCTGAAATAAACATCTATGTAATTTTCAGGCTGCTTTGGACCAGATATCAACATTGACAACATCATATACTTTCTTTTCATGCACAATCCAGGAGATAAGTTGTAAATTATCAGTATAACGGGCCAACAACTGTGACTGGTACTTAAATTACAAAATGGGTTCATTCAATCAATAGCAAAATCAAACCTAAGGTTTCTACATTCTTGACCAAATTGGAGGAATTCTTGATCAATATTTTTCCATTGCTTTGAATCAGTTGGATGACGAAGCAGCGCATAAGTTGTTCTGTCATCTGCATGCCATCTTAGGTTTTTAGCATCTTTCAGATTCACGAATAAATGCTTAAGTCTGGCCATGAGAGGAAGTTACCAAACTACTTTCAAATTAGAACCATTCTTTTTTGTGTGAGCACTATCTTCAGTGTTGATTTTTGACTTGTATTGTGATAACCCAGATTTTGGACACTTTTTCAAAACTTCATTATATAATATGCAATCATTCGGGCATGCATGTATCTGTTTATACTCCATACCCATCGGACAAATAATTTTTTTTCAACATAATTACGACTGTGTAATGTATTGCCTTTTGGAACCATTTCATTCAATAGTGACAACAATTCTGTAAAACTCTTATCATTCCATCCATTGGTTACATTAAAATTCATGAGTCTTAACACCGCTGACAACTGTGTAAGCTTAGTTGAACCCACATATAAAGGAGTCTCTGCATCAGTGGACATCATTTCATACACATGCGCTTAGGAAAAAGCTTTTGCGCCAACATCGTGGAACGTGTCCTTTAAGTTATCTTCTTCTAGTCAATCTTCCAAGGTGGAATCAAATACATTTTAAGTTGGAGAGATAGTTGGAAAGCCTATTAATTCGCCTTCCATATCCATGTTGTATAACTTCGTACGAAACCATTACAGATAAGATCTTCCCTAATATCAGTTACGTTCAACTTCCTCTCATTCAAACAGTTCACATAAGTGTTAAGAATCAAGTAGGCTTCTTTTTACACCAAGAGGGGGGGTGAATTGGTGTTAATTCAAAATTAAAGTCTTTTCACAATCTTGATATGAAAAATTCAAATTTTTTTATCTTTCCTTGAAATGCAAGTTATTGAAAATTCAATGCAGAGGAAAAACGCAGTTGACTGCCTAGCAGATATAGTCGACTGGAAAATAAAGAGTGCAGGGATGAGAAAATTCAAACACTGTGTTTATACTAGTTCGGCCAACAATGCCTACATCTAGTGTCCTTCCAACCCAGGAAGCAAATGCACTATAATGGTTGCGGTTTTTACAACAAGGAATTTATAAAAGCACCACGCAAAAATATAAATCTCCTCTCTAACCCAAAACCAAATATAGCTGCACACACAAAACCAGAATTGCAGCAAGAATCCCCCTCTTCTGCAATTTGCACCCACGTTGAACAATCCTCAACGTGTCACCAGCACTCTTCACAGGATTCCCAGCCTATCACAGAAGACTTCACAGGTTCCCAAGCATTCAATCAAAAACCAGCAGTCTTCACAGGATGCCAAGCCTTTCAAGATCAAACAGAAGCACCTCCTCTGTGCAGATATTGATCAAACAGTAAGAGCAATTGACTTCTCCTTCTGAATCTCTCTCAAACAAGATCACCACTGGCTTCTTGGAGAATTCTTGGAGCTTCTAAAGAATTCAATCTAAAACACGAAAATGAAAATGTCAGATCACAAAACTCACAGAACAATTTGCGTTCTGTCTATTTATAGCTTTCTGTTTCATCAGATTCATTCTCAGTCGAATAGCCTACTAATACAGTCGACTGTATTAAAACAGTTATAACAGACAGTCAACATAAAGGCTCCTCAGTCAACAAAATCAAGACACATTTATTACAGTTGACCAGGTCACACAGTTTTAACTAACTTTTTAAAATATAGTCGTTGGAGCTTGTAGGCTTAAAAAATTTCAAACAGAACAGTAACACAGTCGAATATGCATTCCACAATGTCGACTGACACATGAAAAATCACTTTGAAACTCTTTTCAACTCAAAATCTCACACAACACTTGTTCACAAAATCTGCACAAAGATTTTAGCATAGTCGAATCCATTAAGAGTGTATTCGACTGGACTAGAACTTTGTCACAACACATATAAGTTCAAAAGGTGCATGTGATCTTTTCTTCCATAAACGTGTAATGACCAAAAACATTTTATCTCACATTTCAATACAAGCATGTTCCACAAATATAAAACTCAATCAAACATAGGAACATACAATGTAATTCACCAAAACATGTTCAGCAGATATGACAAACGTTACAAAATAAGAACATGTAATACTGGAACATATGTATTGTTATTAAGCACTGAGTTGTCATCATCAAAANTCAGTTTGATATAGAGTTTGTGTTGTCAACAATCTCCCCCTTTTTTGATGATGCACAACCATGATTAATAACTCAACCATGTTTATACAGTTCCACAAAATACAGAGTAAAAACATATATATCAGAAACATTAACACAGTTCAGTTACTCTGCATATACAGCAAAAATATCAAGCAGATAAAGTATGATGCAGCAATTCTCCCCATATAGACTTGCTCTCATACACTCATGAATATCTCTCCCCCTTTGTGCATTAACAAGAAAGGAATGCTTCAGATATTTATGTAGTTTTGAAAAACAACAAAGATGCATCAAAAAGATATGCAGTTTATGAAATACAATGATGCTCTCAAAATCACAAGTTCATCACAAAACAATGTAAACTCCCCCTGAAATATAGATGTGTGATGAAACAATGTGTAAAACAGTGATACTCCCCCTGCCATTATGCATAAGTTTCAAAAATAGTTTGAGTGCATAATGCAGAATATCACAGACTAAGCAACAGTTCAAGCACAGATTTGTATCACAGTCAAACAATTAAATCACATCTATATGCAATGATACAAATATCAACAATCTCACAATATTATCTCAGTTTGGATATTAAACTTGTAAAGATCAGAGATAATAATAGAATATTAATGATTTAAGCAAACAGTAAGGATAGAATCAAATTCCAGAATTGGAATTGTTAGCCCATATAGACGTAGTCGAATGCATTTCTTTGCAACTGTTGAATTCCAAATGTAGATCTTCAAAGCAATGTCCTTCCTGCAAAACCTTTCAAAAACCTTTTCCAGATCAAGTATAGTGGTTAAGCAAGAATTAAATCATATCAAAACAGAAGTCAATGTGTAAAGATGCATGACAGTTTAAGCATAGTTGACTTCAATCAGAACATAGTCGAATTGATCATTTTACACTATTATCATTTCGAATCTCCAGTTCATTTCAAATTGTAAAAAATCTTTCTTTGTTCAGAGGTTTTGTAAAGATATCAGCCCATTGATGTAGTGTATCAACATATTCAATTTTGATTTCACCCCTATTTATATGATCTCTAATGAAATGATGTCTTATCTCAATATGCTTAGTTTTCGAGTGCTTGTTTCTTTGAATTCCAAGAGATCAATGAAGATCCAAGTAAGTGACATGTGCCACTGGTACTTTTTCCGTCTAGTTTGCTACCTCCAAAATCAGAATCACTGTAACCATTTAGAAAACGGTTTGTACCATTTAGATACCACAGTCCAAGGCCTTTAGTACCTTTGAGGTACTTTAAAATTCTTTTAACTGCTCTAAGATGTGATTCTTTAGGAGCAGATTAAAATCTAGCACAGAGACAAACACTATGCATTATGTCAGGCCTACTGGCAGTAAGATAAAGTAGCGATCCAATCATACCTCAATACATTCTTTGATCAACACTTTTACCGGCCTCATCTAGATCCAAGTAGCAGTTAGTTGCCATTGGAGTAGCAGCATCTTGAATCTTTTCAACAGATCATTGCAGTATTTTGACTGATGAATGAATATGCCATCTTTGGTTTGTTTCACTTGTAGACCAAGGAAGTATGTCAGCTCTCCCATCATGGACATCTCAAATTCTTCCTACATGACCTTTGAAAATTCTTTGCACAACATAGGATTAGTAGAACCAAAAATAATATCATCAACATAAATCTGCACATAAAGTTTATCCTTATTTGAGCTTTTTATGAAAAAAGGTGGAATCAACTTTTCCTCTTGAGTATCCTTTCTTTACAAGAAATTCACTTAACCTTTCATACCATGATCTTGGTGCTTGCTTTAATCCATATAAGGCTTTCTTCAGTTTGTAGACATGATCAGGGTATTCAAAGTCTTCGAATCCAGGTGGCTGCTCAACATATACTTCTTCCTTAATATATCCATTTAGAAAGGCACTTTTCACATCCATTTGATATAGCTTGAATTTCATTGTGGATGCAATGGCTAAAAGTATTCTGATAGCTTCTAATCTAGCTACCGGAGCATATGTCTCATCATAGTCGATTCCTTCTTCTTGACAATAGCCTTTTGCAACTAACTTTGCTTTGTTCTCATAATTTCACCTGAATCATCCATTTTGTTGTGGAAAACCCATTTTGTACCAATTACTTGTAAATCAGGTTTTCTGGGTACCAGTTCCCACACATTGTTCCTTGTGAACTGATTCAGTTCCTCTTGCATTGCAATCATCCAATTCTCATCACTCAATGCCTCCTCAACTTTCTTGGGTTCAATTTTGGACACAAAGGCAACGTTCATGCAGTACTGGTTTAGTTGTCTCCTTGTGGATACTCCTCTTAATATGTCATCAATCACATTTTCAGTTGAGACATTTCTTGGTACTTTCCATGTTTTAATCGACTCAGCTTTAGGAGTTTCAACTTGCTCAGCCTCATCTTCTTTCTCGGTAGCTTCTTCAGGGCCCTCTTCATCCACTGTGTTCTCATCTTCTTCAGCAGAGTTCCTGACTTGTTTAGAATGATTTGGAGTCATGATAAACTCATCAAATGCAACATGAATTGATTCCTCCACATTCATAGTTCTCTAATTATATACCGGTATGCCTTGTTGTTCAAGGAATATCCTATAAAGATTGCTTTGTCAGCTTTTGAGTCAAATTTTCCAAGACTTTCTTTGCCATTATTCAATACAAAGCATTTGCTTCCAAAGATTCTCAGGTGTGAAATATTTGGCTTTCTTCCTCTCAGCAATTCATATGGTGTCAATTTCAGTATAAACCTGATGATTGTCCTGTTCAGTACATAATACATTGTGCTCACTACATCTGACCAGAAATATTTTGGCATGTCCCTATCGTTCAGCATTGATCTTGCCAATTCTTCAAGTGCTTTGTTTTTTCTTTCCACCACTCCTTTTTGTTGTGGTGTTCTGGGTGCAAGGAAGTTGTGAGTAATTCTCATTTCGGCCAAATATTCATCAAAATCCTTATTTTGAAATTCTCCTCCATGGTCACTTCGGATAGCCTTGATCTTAAGATCCATTTCGTTCTGAATGGTAGCAGCAAATCGCTTGAAGACTTTGAGTGCATCATTTTTTGCTACAATGAAAAAGGTCCAAGTATATCTCGAATAGTCCTCCACAATAACTAGCCCGTATGAATTACCTCCAAGACTCTTTGTTCTAGATGGTCCAAATAGATCCATGTGAAGCAATTGCAGAGGTCTTTTTGTTGACATTTCACTCTTACTCTTGAATGGTTGTTTGGTTAACTTTCCTTTTTGACAAGCATCACATAACATGTCAGTTTTGAATTGAATCTTGGGCAAGCCATTTACCAGTTTCTTAGTGACAAGCTTGTTTAATTGACTCATACTGATGTGAGTCAATCTCTTGTGCCATAGCCATACATCTTCTTCTTTGGTCATCAGGCATACAACAGATTCGAATGCATTATCTGCAAAGTCGATTAAGTAGATGTTGTTCACCCTTTTTCCCACAAGCAGCAACTCATTTGTTGTTCCATTGTTGATCAAACAGTATTTGGGTTCGAATGAGATCTTCAATCCCTTGTCGCATAGCTGACTAATGCTGAGCAGATTGTGCTTTAACCCTTCAACAAGAAAAACATTTTTAATTTCATAAGATGAAGGAGTTTTTATTTTACCTATACCGATGATTCTTCATTTGTTGTTATCACCATATGTGACATGACCCGCAACTTTATATGAGATTTCTGAGAACTTTGTTCGGTCTCCAGTCATATGTCTTGAACACCTGCTGTCAAGGTACCATGTAGGACTTTTGAATTGTTGTTCCAGATCAGGTTTACTACTCTGGATTTTGCCATCATGATCAGTTCTTCTTTCTTCTTGCCTTTCTTGGCATCAACAAAATGATCTTGATTATTCGTCTTTTTCAAGAACTTTGTAAACTTACTGCTTAACAAGATTGATTTTTGCATCTTCAAACATGATTCTTCATCACTAGTTATCTTGCATTCCAAGTTACCTGTTTCAAAGTTTTCGAAGAATCCATCAGTTACAGATTTTAACTTGAAATTATAGGGAGCAGATGCAATATCAATTCTAAAATCATAAGCCTTCTTTGAATGCGAAACAGAATCCATCCCCAGGTTTTACAGTCGAATAGAATAAAAACAGAGTCAACTGAATTTTCAAATATCTTATGAAAACCAGCTCTGGTGCCAATTGTTAAGAATCAGGTAGGCTTCTTTTTACACCAAGAGGGGGGGTGAATTGGTGTTAATTCAAAATTAAAATCTTTTCGCAATCTTGATATGAAAAATTCAAAACTTTTGATCTTTCCTTGAAATGCAAGATATTGAAAATTCAATGCAGCAGAAAAACGCAGTTGACTACCTAGCAGATATAGTCGACTGGAAAATAAAGAGTGCAGGGATGAGAAAATTCAAACACTGTGTTTATACTGGTTCGGCCAACAATTCCTACATCCAGTGTCCTTCCAANCCNGGAAGCAAATGCACTATAATGGTTGCGGTTTTTACAACAAGGAATTTATANAAGCACCACGCAAAAATATAAATCTCCTCTCTAACCCAAAACCAAATATAGTTGCACACACAAAACCAGAATTGCAGCAAGAATCCCCTCTTCTGAAATCTGCACCCACGTCGAACAATCCTCAACGTGTCACCAGCACTCTTCACAGGATGTCGAGCCTATCACAGCAGACTTCACAGGTTGCCAAGCCTTCAATCAAAAACCAGCAGTCTTCACAGGATGCCAAGCCTTTCAAGATCAAACAGAAGCACCTCCTCTGTGAAGATATTGATCAAACAGTGAGAGCAATTGACTTCTCCTTCTGAATCTCTCTCAAGCAAGATCACCACCGTCTTCTTGGAGAATTCTTGGAGCTTCTAAAGAATACAATCTGAAACAGGAAAATGAAAATGTCAGATCACAAAAGTCACAGAACAATTCGAGTTCTGTCTATTTATAGCTTTCTTTTTCATCAGATTCATTCTCAGTCGAATAGCCTACTAATACAGTCGACTGTATTAAAACAGTTATAACACATAGTCAACATAAAGGCTCCTCAGTCAACAAAGTCAAGACACGTTTATTACAGTTGACCAGTTCACACAGTTTTAACTAACTTTTGAAAATATAGTCGTTGGAGCTTGTAGGCTTAAAAAATTTCAAACAGAACAGTAACACAGTCGAATATGCATTCCACAATGTCCACTGACACATGAAAAATCACTTTGAAATTCTTTTCAACTCAAAATCTCACACAGCACTTGTTCATAAAATCTGTACAAAGATTTTAGCATAGTCGAATCAATTAAGAGTGTATTTGACTGGACTAGAACTTTGTCACAACACATATAAGTTCAAAAGGTGCCAGTGATCTTTTCTTCCAGAAATGTGTAATGATCAAAAAAAATTTATCTCACATTTCAATACAAGCATGTTCCACAAATATAACACTCAATCAAACATAGGAACATACAATGTAATTCAACAAAAACATGTTCAGCAGATATGACAAACATTACAGAATAAGAACATGTAATACTAGAACATATGTACTGTTATTAAGCACTGAGTTGTCATCATCAAAAACCAGTTTGATTTAGAGTTTGTGTTGTCAACAATCTCAACAACAAGGACATCTAAACTTGACGTCATCATCACTTATACTCTCATTACGTTACGCAAACTATATAAATTCTGCTACCCCTCTCTCGTACTCGACACTAACGCATGGTGAATCCAATGTCGATCTGTACGCATGTTTACTAAAATTGTTTACACAATTTCAATAATCTTGAATGATCATTTCGATCACTTTTGTATTCAAGGTGTGACCCTATCCCATTCAAGAAGATTCATTTTTTTTAGTTTATTAAACGTATAAATTTTACACAACATATCTAAAATTTTACGAAATTCAACCAGTTTTTCCATTGGTTTTCAGGTTACATGAATTGAAAGTGATTATAAATCACAATCAAATATGCACCCGAAGATCAATACAAAACACAACTGCCAATTTTCATGAAATTTAAGACATATTAAAATTTATATATATTAATAAACTATGAAAAAGTTATTACGCTTCTTAAATTGTCCAACCAGACAATTCAAGATTCAATACTTGTAAATTATTATTACCATTTCCTCTCTATTCATTTGAAAAATGTACATTTGTTGAAAAAATTGTGGAGATAGTAAATAATTTTTGTATTGAATCTCAAACGGGAAACTAAGGCTAATTCACAACAACAATATATTCAACCAAACAAATAATTACATGTGTAACTTACAATATATTCAAGCAAACAATATATTTAAGCAAACAAATAATTACATGTTCATATTAAAAGTAAAATTTTAAGAATAGAAACCTGGGAGTGTGAAAGTCGGTCAACTATAGAGAATGTTTTCATTTAACAAGCTATAAAACTTCACCACAAAAATACAATATCTAGACAAAAACAAACAACACATTAATTATTGTCATGATTCCTAAAGTTTATGTTATCACCAAACCAACCAATTTAATACAAACAATTCAAAATCATATTCCCTAATTTTTGTATCCCTAATTCAAAAATCTACACATATTTAAGTTATCAATCAATTTACATTATCAACCAATTTAACACAAACAATTCAAAATTATTTTATCCTAATTTCTATATCCTTAATTCAAAAATATACACCAATTTACATTATAAATAAATTTACATTATCAACAAAATTTAACACAAACAATTCAAAACTTTATTCCCCTAAATTTGTATATCCCTAATTTATATGGCTAAACCCCCCTCTACTCATGGATTCTCATCACCAAATTAAAATTATATCAATCTCAAATTGGTTTACTATCAAAGCACAGATAAAAATGGACAAAAAATGATGTCGGTAAAAAGAACTTACCACTTGAAGAGAGCAAAAACGTGGCAGCAAGAATAATAGGTGGCGGCGACATCGACAAACGGCGAAGACGACGACGGCACTGGAGGCAGCGAAAGTGAGAAGAGAGGAAGCTCAGGCGAGCGAGGAAGAAGTGGAACAGTGCAGTTGCGAGGAAGAAGAAAATTGTTTTCATGTAAATGAAACCCTTATTGTGTTTCTGGATGTAAATAAACGATATTACCTCAGTTAAGTAGACAACTAAGGCAATAAAGACCATACCACATTGATTTTTATGGCAACTGATGCCTATTCCTTTCAGAAAATGGAAAATTTGAAGATATGCTTCACACTATAAGTCTCGGTTCACAGTTAAACCAAGGTTGAAGTAGTATATCGCATCGGTTATGTACAACTGAGGCAGTAGAGCTTGACGTTAATGAAGTTGGAACGTTCAGTTTCTGATATTTCAAAGGTACCTAGGACCTTTTGCCTCGGTTGGTTAGACACCCGAGACAGAATCAGTTGACAAAATGAAGTTGAAACGTTTACTTCCAAAAGTTGCAGGTGTCTTATAGGACATAATGCCTCGGTTCTCTTCAGAACCAAGACAGTAGGTCATGATCTGAGTTATGCCAGGGTGTATCAGTGGTTGCAGAGGGATTTGGCAGGGTTTTATGTCTCGGTTCCCCTAACAACTGAGGCAGTATCCCTTTTTCAGAAAACGTGTCAGATGAAAAGTCTTACTTGTAGAAGGGTTAAAATGATTTTGCAGGCTATTATGCTTTGGTTGCCTATATAACTAAGACAACAAACTATTTATGCTTCGGTTGCTAGTGAACTAAGGCATATAACTTTGTCAAATTTACGGAAATGTCACCACGTTTATATATGCTTCAGTTTTTACAAAACTGAAGCGTATATAGTGCATTAAAATAGTGCTTTTTTACTAGTGGCCATAAGTATGGCCTTATGCCTCATAATTTCTTCTTTTGGATTTACTTCCACCTTATAAACTCATTTCAAAGTTATAAGTCTCTTATTTTGAAGTAATTAATAGAAGTGAATATACCTAAAGAATATACAATAATGAAATAATTAATTAAAGTAAATATACTTAAAGAATATAAATATAATAAGAATATTTTTTTAAAGGAGTCTAACAACAAAATATTCATTTTGAGATTCAAAATCAAATATCATATACTTGATATAATTTTGAAGCATTGCAACACAAGGAAAAAAGCTTGCAAGTTAAAGCAAAAGAGGACTCAAGCAATAGAGTGATCATTATTTAGATTGTGTAAATCTTTGACAGATATATCTTTTAATACCCTTTGTTCATGAAGTTGGACAAGAGTGATCCCATATATCTCTAAATTATCCTTATTTTCAATCAAACTATCTTTTATTTGTAGTTGGGAGTGATAACTCAACAATAATTGTGAAAGTAAAAAATATTTAGTATTACGTTCGTAGTTCATAATCTAATGGAGGATTATAAGAGTTTTGCATAAATATTATATACTTGTATAAGCTCAAAATGAATGTGAAAAATATTTCTTTAATTATTGTTGAATCGAAGATCTTTAAAAAAAATGAGATTTCTTAGAACATTAGACAACTCAAAACATTGAAAGTACAGAATTTAAATTTAATGTTAAAATTTAGGTAAAATACCTTTTTTTTGTCCCAATTTTGGTTGGAAATATTCGAAACGGTCCCTATTTTACTTTTCTGTTCAATGTAGTCCTAAAGAACGTAATTTGTGTTCAATTTAGTCCTTTTTATGTCATTTGTGTTCAATTTAATCAAGTTACGTTCTTTAGGACTACATTGAACAGAAAAAAGACTAAATTGAACATAAATTACGTTTTTTAGGACTAAAGTGAACAGAAAAAACAAATTAGGACCATTTCGAATGTTACCAACCAAAACTGGGACCAAAAAAGGTATTTTTCCTAAAATTTATTATTGACGTTGTATAAAAATAACATCTTTTGATTTTCTTTCATTTATTATTATTTAAATATTAAAAGACAATTTAAAAGTTAATAATTAACATGTATATTGTTAATGTACGAAAACTACACTATTAATTACAAAATAACACTTTATGTAGAGCCGTCAAAATGGGTCACAACCCGCGAGCCAACCTGGCTCGCCACGGGTTCGGACCGGGTAGGGTTTGAAAAAATTGAACTTTTTATGCGGGTCAGATTTCAATCCGGCTCATTTAAACCCGGTTCATGTGGGTTGAACCCGTGGTGGGTCGGGTTGGCCCGCCAACCCACTTACCTAAGTTTATTTTTTTAATTTATTATTTTATTTATGAAACCTTAAAAAATAAAATACTCTCTTCACTCATTGTGTATACCAAAAAAGTAACCTCTGCTCTCACAAATCACTCTCACGGAACTTACTCTCATTTACGGTGTTGTCACTCTCACTTCTTGATTGAAATTCTTCAAGGAGCAGGTTTTTTGTATGTTTTTTGTGTTTGTTTTTAGATGACATTTGGATTATATTGTACTTTTTATTATTATTTTGAATTGTCTTCAGTTTAACATCATTTTTTGGGAGTGAAATTTGTTTAAATTTGAATATAGAAAGTTTGTAATTTTTTTATTTAAAAAAATTGTAATTAAATGGACTAGTGAGCCAACCTCTTTACCCACCAACCCGTGGTGGGTCGAACCGGGTTCAGATTTTTCTGACTCGCTAATAAATGAGCCGGGTTGGGTTGGCTCACTAAGTGACCAACCCGTGGTGGGCCGGGCTAGAGCGAGCCGAGTTACCCGTTTTGACAGCTCTAACTTTATGTATAACTTTTAAAGTCATTATATTTCTTTAAACTAAACAATTTTCGAAAATATGACCGTGAAATATTGATTAAAAATATAAAAAGTTATTATAGTCTTTTGTAATTAAAAGAAATTAATTACTATTATAAAAAATTACGCAATTAATTGATCTTACGTAAAAAATGCAACTAATTAATCTTTCAGAAAAATAAAATGAAATTAATTCAAGCAAAATACTATGTGGAGGGTTATTATCTATAATATCTATAATGTTATATAAAGAGGATTTGTGTACACATTTGGATTTCTAATTTTACTTTTTGAATATTTTTTTTAAATTCAAAATAATTATTTTATCAATTTTACTCTTTAAATAATTCTTTTAAATATAAATAAACTGTTTTTTTTTAATTTAACCATTTTTTAATTTAAGTGGTTTTTTTTCATTCTAAAATGTAATTATTTTTTAAAACTCAAATAAATATTATAATTAAGAAATTATCTAAAAAAAAGATAAACATGACCTATAATAAAATTATGAAAATTATTTAAATTTACTTTCAGAACCCATAAAATAGGGTTCTAAGAGTTGATAAAATGTTTTAAATAATGAGACTATGTTATTTTAATATTAAAATAAAAACAAAAGGTATAATTGGAAATTCGATTAAAAGATCTCATTACTTAAAATACTGATCATCTCTCTAGAACTCATCCATAGAGCCTTCTCTCCTTTCTCTCTTCTAGTTCTAACTTTTGAGCCAACCTTTTGAATATCAGGAACTACCTCTGTGATCACGGCAGCAACGTCTTCTTTTATCTACAATCAATTTTCTAAAAATAGAAAGTTAGTTTTTACTCTTTTGTGAGACATGCATTTGCCTACATTTGAACAGTGAGTGGTACCTTGATCTTGTGAGAGTATTCTACCATCACTTAAAGGTTAAAAAATTTTGTTCTTGAAGAGAATGTGAGAACCTAGAAAATAGAATTTTAAGAGTTGATAAAGTGTTTTAAATAATGAGACCATGTTATTTTAATATTAAAATAAAAACAAAACAAAAGGTATAATTAGAAATTCGGTTAAAAGGTCACATTACTTAAAATACTGACCATCTCTCTAGAACTCTTTCATAGAGAATTCTCTCCCTTCTCTTCTAGTTTTAACTTTTAAGTCATCCTTTTGAAGATCAAGAAGTGTCGTTGTAATCATGGCAGCAAGGCCTCCATTTATCTCTGATCAATTTTTTAAAAAGAGTAAGTTAGTTTTTACTCTTTCTTGAGCCATACATTTTCCTACATGCATGTGAGCATTTACGGTCGCATGTGCTTTCTGATTCTTCTTGTATATTCCTTGTTGATCAGTGGTTCTAACCACGTACATTAATCGTGTTTCTGTGGTAGTAAAATTGATTTCTCTAAGCTAAAGGAGTAAATTTTGGTCTAGTAAGATCTTTGGACTCAGAGATTGTAGTGACTTTAGGTTTCCAGCTTCTGTTAAGGCTTTTCAAAATCTTGATGCTGATCTCTTCCTTGTCAAACACTTTGCCAAGAGCCATAAGGTGATTTACAATGTGTGTGAACCTTTTCTGGACTTCATAAATTGTTTCACCAACTTTCATCCTGAAAAGTTCATATTCCTAAATCAAAGAATTGTTCCTTGCTCTCTTGACTTCATAGTGCCTTCATGTGTGACTTCCAAGACATCCCACATCTCCTTGGTAGATTTGCATTGAGATATCCTGAAAAATTCATCAATACTTAGTGCAGAGGCAATGGTATTTCTGGCTTTAATATCATATTGTGCTTTCCTATTCTCTTCTGGAGACCATTCAGAAAAAAATTTCAAAACAGTTTTTCCATCAACAGTATGAGTAGGCTCAAAAGGACCATTCAAAGTTGCATCCTAAATTCCTCTATCCACGGATTCAAGAAAAATTTGCATTCTAATTTTCCAAAACGGATAATTTTCACCAGCAAACAAATGTGGTCTGTTTGTAGATGCACCTTCACCAAGAGTTTAAAAACTGGAAGTCGTCCCCAAGTATATAGTCAATTCAAGAAAAACAGAAGTCGAATAGTTTTTCAAATATCTTATGAAAACCAGCTCTGGTGCCAATTGTTAGAAAACAGGTAGGCTTCGTTTCAACACCAAGACGGGGGGTGAATTCGTGAGGTTTCAAAATCAGAGTTTTTTTTTAAATCTTTTTCGCAAAGTATAAACCTTTACAAAGTATCTTGAATCACAAGGAATGAAAATTTCAAATGCAGGGATAGATAATTCAAATGCAGGTTTTTATACTGGTTTTGCCTCAATGCCTACATCCAGTGTCATTCCACAATCCGAAAGCAAATGCACTATAATGGTCAAGGTTTTTACAACAAGGCTTTTTATAGAGACCTCCACGTCAAATATATAAAACACCTCTCTAACCCTTTAACCAAAATATAGGCCATACACACAACAAAGATCTGCAGCAAGATATCCCCTCTTCTGCAATCTTTAACCCACTTTGAACAATCCTCAAAGTGTCCAGACTCCACGAGTCAACCTCCTGTAATCACAACAGGAACGCAGCAACAATCTTTACAAAGATTGATAGAAATCTTGATCAGTAGATGAGCACCACAGTGTGCAGAGTATGATCAGCCAGTAAGCACAAAAATCTTTCTCCTTCAAAGATAGATCACCACGGTCTTCTTGATGAGTTCTTGGAGCAAATTCTCATAGATCACGATCTGTAAATCACAAATAAAAGTGTTAGAATTTTCAAAGTATTCGTGATCAACTGAGGCACGTCTATTTATAGTTTTCTATAAATCAGACGCTCCTCAAGTCGACTAAGCTACTAATAGAGTCGATTGTCCTTAGACAGTTATAACAGTTAAGTCAGATAGTAGCAGTTAACAACTAACAAATTGATTTTGCATTTAATAGAGTTGACTATCATCAATGCAATAACTAACTTTTGAAATATAGTCGTTACTGTTCACAGTCATAACAGAATTTCAAACAAATCAACTAACTAAGTCGGATCCACTGCGCATGTAGTCGACTTACGCACATCAGCACAGTTTGAAAAACTTTTCAATGCAAAATCACACATAGCACCACTTTTGAAAGTCTGTGCATAGTCACGAGTTTTAATCGACTTACTTCATAATGAAGTCAACTTAAAACTTGCAGTTATGCCACACAATATAAGTTCATAAAAGTGCATGTGGTTTTCTCTTCAAAAACATATGGAATGCAATCACATATGATGTATCAATAATAAGATTAGTGAGTATGCATTCATATATCAAAATCAACACAAAACATGTTCAATAAGATGTCAACCAATAAGCAACAGAACATGTAACACATAACAAAACATGTGTTATTAATAATGTGTTGTCATCATCAAAAATAGAGTGATTAAAGCACTGTGAGATTAAGGTTAGCTAAACCAGTGCTTTCCTTATCAACAATCTCAACAATGTTTATATGATATTGAAGGTGATAAGGGATAATTACGTATGAGTTATATTTCAATTTGTTATGCAATTAATTAAGGATGTAAATTATGTGAATAATGGTTATAAAGATTTCAAGTAGAAGTCCTTAAGATGGTTATGTGAAAGCATTTGTATTGATATAGGAAGCTAGTAATTAGGAGTTATTATGACGTTCTCAATAACTCATGAAGATAATGATAGCTATATGGTGGAGAGTAGTAGGAGGTCCTTAATCTTGTGGTTAATTGTTTTGGCTATAAATGCATGAAAGGATTAACCTTGGAGTGTGGTAATTATTGAGGAAGAAGTTGTTGTTACACCAACTATGAGGCAGAGCTTCTATAGTTCGATATCAATACATGTATCTGGATGGTCAGTCTAGAATTAGATGAGTTAATGTGTATAAACTTTACTAATGGTTGATAATTCAATTATAATGTGATGTTTGTAAATGATTTTAAGTGAATTATTTGATAACAATAGCTTACACTAGTGCAAAAACGTTGTTTAACGTCACCCCTTAGACGTCCGTTTCGTGAAAATCCGACGTCTACTAATGCGCGGTGGCATTATTGTAAATAAATTGGAAAACTAGACGTCAGTTTCGATGTCAGGCAACGTCTATGACATCATAGACGTCGGACCTGCCACAAACTGACGTCCAATTGCTTGAGGTATGTGATAAGACAGTCCATTGACATCGGCGTTTTCAGGGGACCGACGTCTACTACGTTGCAATTAATGCTATACAAAAATCCCAGGTGCTTAGACGTCGGCTGGAAAGGGCACCGACGTCTACGTCACTGACAGGAAAATCAAACGTCAACCTATTCAGCTTTAGACGTCGAATAGACGTCGGATCCCGTGAAAAAGCAACGTCGATTGGGCTACAATTAATGTTGTTCACCTAATACCCCAGGCAATTAGACGTCACGTAGTCAAACGCCGACGTCTAAGGCCTGTCTAGAAGGCGGGAAGACAAAAATTCTTCAATGTAGACGTCGGTTCTGATTGTCACCGACGTCTACTTTCCTGTATTTTCACCAAATTCGAGGGTTGTAGATGTCGGCTGTTAGGGGCACCGACGTTAACTTCCCTGACAGGAAACCAAAACGTCAATCTTTTCAGCTTCCTAGACGTCGGTTTCTGGAGCAACCGACGCCCCATTTAATTTTAAATAGACCGCGGACTCTTCTCAAAATTCAGTTTCAATCGTGTCTTCATCTTTTCTCCTTTTTCTCTACTTCTCCTCTACTGTTTATCTCTTGCTGCATTGCGTTGTCGTTTCTCATAACGTCATTGTCTTCGTCCTCTCCTTTTTCTCTCTTGCATCCCAGGTGCGTGGTTTTTTTTTATGCTACCCGTTTAAACTTTTTCTTTAGTTTTTTATCGATTATCTTGTCGTTGAACTGATTAAAATTTGCTTTCTTTGTGTTGTGTTTTAGTGCAGTTTTGATCCTCTCTTTGGGTAACATAGTGCAACATTCTTCCTTTGCTTGTTTCCTCACAAGAAGAGTGGCGATCTTTTGAGTTTTCTAGTTCTTCCGACCCAAAATGGAACTTGGGTCCTTGTCTACTTCTCGACACTGTATTTTTTTTCTGTTGCGGTTGATTAATGGGAAGTAGCCATGGACCCAGGTTCGGTTTTGGGTTGAAAGGACTAGAAGATTCAAAAGACGCAAGCTTTTTTTGTGAGGAAACTAGCGAGAGAAGAATGTTACACAATGCTACCGAAAGCCTGGATCAAAACTGCACTAAAACACAAAATTGTTGTTAGACGTCGGTTAAAGCCATGTCCGACGTCTATAACAACATAGTCGTCAGTTAGTGTCATTTTAAACCTTTTTACATATTCATGTTGACGTCAGTTTAATCATAGGAGGACGTCTATACAGAGTAATTAGACGTCGGTGTGTGTTTTAGCAGATGTCTATAGAGACGTCGGTGGATATTTGTAACTGACGTTGAGTTGGACGTCGGTTCTGAGGAATTCAGACGTCCCATAGACATCACCCGTTTAGACGTCGGATGTTAAAGTGACTTTATAAGCCCAAATTAACCAACATTAAATAACGTTTTTGTACTAGTGTTACCATTTTCTTTGTGTTTGTGTTTGTTTATTTCTTAGATTTGCTTTGATAATCTTTATGATATGAGTAAACGATGAGCATTCGTTAGATTAGTTGTTAGGCGACAAAGATAAAGCAATGAAGTAAATTTAATTTATTTATCTTACTAATCTTTTAAATATATATATATATATATATATATATATATATATATATATATTTTAAACATCTAGCTACACGTTAATTTTTTTAAGTATAAAGAGTTTTGTTAATTAAGATTTTATTTTCCTTTTTCTATCATATTATACTATTACAGTTATATTTGGATAACTGTAATAGTTTATGTATATTTTTTTTTACTGGCTTAGTTTTATTCTTATAATAGTGTTAATACAAATAAAAATTAGAATTTATAATTAATTTTATAATTACAATAATAATAATAATGATAATAATTTTATTATTTTTTGTTATAAAAATATAATACATCTGAATTTTCACTAGTAATAATAATAATAATAACTTTTTTTTTACATAATTGCTTAGGTGGCATACTTTTTTATACCAGAATTTATATTTTATTTTATTTGATTTAACAGCTGAATTTATTTTAATTTTGTGAGAGTATATGAAGTTGTTTTTGTAGGTATATATAGAAGATTTAACCAGGATAGGAAGAATGATGATAAAGAAAAAATTTGGGAGAAATGTGCTAAAAAATGACAAATTTTAGGTTCTAATACAGCTGCTTCCAGGTCCCACTTTATTGAATTTATCTGCGTAAGAGAGAGCAAGCCATCCTGGCTAACATTTCGGCGGCAAATGCAAATTATTAGCTCATTTCTACACATTTCTATTTCTACACCAAGTAGAATTTCTTTTTTCACACGTGTTTACACTTGCATTCAATAACTCCCAAAGCATAGACAGTGAAAAAGTGAAAATTAAAAAAAAAATAAATAAAAATTAATTAATTAGTTTGGACACAAGCTCCATCATGATATCTATCTTATGTTGTTGTTGCAAAGGTTATTATTATATTACTCCTTCCTTAAGCTGGGGACAAAAAGCATTTGGTCAACTTGAAAAAGAAAAGGAAAATAATAAAAAGGTCAAAAATTTCTAATCACGTATCGCAATTGCTAATTGAAGTGGTGGCTTGGTAATGTAACCAAAATTAAGTGAATAAATACCCTCTTTTTTCTCTCTCTCTCTCTACCATTTACGTTGTTCATTGCCAAAATAATTGGGTAGGGTCGCTCTCAAAAGGTCATGGCTCTCGTGTGGCATTCATTTTCATTCTCATTTCTCTTTTGTACTTGTTATTATTTGATGCAAAGAAAGACCAAAAAGACGGCTAGACCCACTCTCTCTTTCTCTCTCTTTCTCTCTCTTTCTCTCTTCACACCATGATAAAAGCACTAGATAATAGTAATCATAGAACTTTCATTAACATACCCTTTTATTTTCTTTTATTTATTTATTTATTTATTTATTAACTTTTAAGGATTTAGACCCTCACCTAATGCGCACGTCCTTAATCCCTAACCTTACCCCACCCACCACCCCTTTCCTTCTTTCAATCTTCTTCTCTCTCACACACACATAACCTTACCATACTACTTCTTCTAATAACACGACCCACCTGGACCCACCTAGTCCTTTCATCTCGGACCCTCCAACCCTTCAATTATTTTATGCGCGTGCTTGTGCACGTGTGGTGTCCTCTCTATCCCTATCTCCCATTCATAATTCATCCTTCTCTTCTCTCCCTTAATTGCCTTCCTGTAACTCCCATGCCCCAATTAATTAACTTCATCAAACACAATTATTATGCAAGAATCTATTCATTAATTTCACCCTCAAGAAAAAAAAAAAAACAGAAACGGGTTCCTGCGAATGCCAACACCACAACGTTATAACAACGAGTTCGTAGCTTACTAGGCTGGTGAGAGTAACAGTGACAAGTTGGCCAACGTGTCGGTAACCGTTCAGTCAAAGCTACCTACGGTGGATAGAATTCTGTTATTTCGCCACGTAATCATACTGGACAGCAGCACGTGTTGATCGCAGCCTCAGGCCCCTCCACATCATAATCATCACCACCATCATCATCATCAATTTTTTTTTTTTCTTAATTTTTTCTAATTAATTTAACTTTTTTTAATTTCATAAAACTACCCAAACCCTCTTTTCCCCATTTTCAGTGCCCATTTATTCATTCTGAGGGGAGACCCATCTATTTGGGCCCCATTTTTTAAATCATTCATACCTTTGTTCGTATCACAACAGAATGAGTAAAAATTTCCTTTTATTATTTCATCTTACTTGCATTAAACATATGCTTCAACTGTTATTATTCCTTTCAGAATGCTTTTTCCTAACTTTTTTAATCTCTTCACAAGAACATTTAAGGAGACAACTGAAAAGAGAGTGTATGTGAGATATTTAAGGAGATATATAATAGTAAAAAACCAATAACATTGTTTTTATTTAGGAACATTTAAGAAAACAATAAATGAAGAAATGTTGTCTGTGTAGAAAATTTTGATGGTGAAGTTCTCCCAGACACACACATCACCCTCAATTAGCAACAAACTTTCTGCATCAATAGATTAAACCCCCCCTCCCCCTCCCACAAAGTATTAATTTGGATTTTTTACGGAACTTTTTCAATGCCTTGAAAAGAACATTTAAAAGACGATAGAAAAGGAAATTTTATCTTAAGAACATGTAAAGACAATAACAAATAAGGAGGTTTTGTTGTCTCAAGAACTTTTCAGAACACGGTGAAAAAATAAATTTCATAAAAATATCAGTAAAATCTCTAGTGTTCGTAAGGCCATAAAAAAGTATACATATGTTTATGCAGAGATGTTTGAATTAAGAAAATAAAAGTAAAAAGAAAATAAAGATAAAAGGCAGAAATTTTTCAAAGTAATTAATAGATCAATGTGATAAAATATTTTTTTATAAATTATATTTAGAATGTGACCAGAATTTATTTATATTAAAAGAATTAATTAAATATTAAGAAACCTTTATATATATATATATATATATATATATATATATATATATATATATATATATATATATATATATCAGTATATTCGAATTACCACTATGAATTACAT